>NW_027496986.1:0-83946 GCF_021521415.1 Bidens hawaiensis | reverse complement strand
GTTGACAACTTCGCTTTAAACAAAAACATAAATAACAATACAGACTCGATTACAGACACTAGACTATGAACTACTGACATTCATGCACCAACATTTTGCCATTCACTTAGCTTTCTATTGAAGGGATTGACGGTTGTGAGTTTGATGCCGAGCTTCTCTTGATGTGTGCCACTTGGAGGGCTGCTTGGTTCAAGCCACCAAAGGGCTTGACCGTGATGTATGCTTTCGAATTTGATTTAACACATTTCCAACCCTACCCCCACCTCCCCCCCCCCCCTTTTTTTCCTTTTTTTACCACCAAAACATACTTCCATTACTTATATTATCCTACTAGCCAGTTGCCTGCGCGATGCAGCGGTGTACACGCAAACGTAATTGGTGTTAGTATGTTTGTAACCTCGCAATGGTACGTACGTAAACTGACGTTGGTATGCATTTAACGTGGCATCGGACGTGTAGCCGGTGCCAGTAAGCGCATCACATAACGTCTATACGTGAGCAACTCGGTATGTTATCCACGTAACCGATGCTTAAACGTGCGTAACTAGTGGCGACAAGCAAGAAGCAATGATGAAATGTATAGTAATTTCAAATAAACTATTTTTTAGCCTAATCTGTTTTGACGGACCAGTTCCGACCCGAATTCCGTTTTGACATGAACCCTTTCGATCTAAACTCATCCCAACATGAACTAAATTAACCCTTTTTGTATTAACATGTTCCAATCTAACCCGTTCCAACACCATTAGCCGAACATGTCCGACCAGTTGCCGGTAATAAATGGTAATCGCGTAACATGTTAGTTTTTTAAAAATTAATAAACTATAGCAATACCATACTCAAATTAAAGAGAATAAAATGCTCGTTTTTATGATATAATTATTTAGAAAAAATATTAAAGAGTTAAAAAGTTACGGTCGTTAAAGAGTCGTGTGGGTAGTTGGTTTAGAATTATGGGGAAATGTGTAACTATTTAATAAATTAACAAAACTTGATTGAAGTTGAAGGACCATTATTGTGACTTAATTTTGAATGAGCAAAGACTAATTTGTCCCTACATTTTTAAAATTTTATGCATTATTACTTGTATAACATGCAATAAGAATGGTACCTCTTAAGATTTAAGAGGTCTCTAACTCCTATATTATATATAGTATAGATACACTCTCCTAAATGTAAGAAGAATAGAGCGATACAATGCACCACAAATTAAAATACAATATCGAGCAAAATATAATACAATGCTGAGAAATATAACACAAAGGAAAAAAGATATAATAATAATAAAAATATATAAAATGCACAATGATAAATAAATAAAAAACACAATAACCTGTACAAAAATTCTAGAATCTATAAGCTATAAATTGAAAGGCGAGAGCTTAAAATCTAATATCGTAGAGTTCGACGAGACAGTTCCAAAGCTGCTAGTTTGAATTCAATCGAAGTCCGTTTGATTCCCTTCCCACAACTTTCCAGTTTTAGAAGATTCTGTATTTGAACCCAACCCTTCATTACTCGAGACAACCGTAGCTTATAAGTCAACAAGATGCTGGATATAAGGAAAAAAACTAACATAAAAGCGGGACACAAGACAAACATCTTGGTAAGAAACAACTCAAATTTCACAGCTGCATGTCTCAAGAGGGTCAAGGTGAATCTTGATTATCTATAAACTGTTAATACAAGAGGGAATGTAATGTAGGTTTGCCATCTTAGTACACAAAACACCATCAATCTTCAAATATCAAACACTGAATGAGTCGAAGAAACATGGAGTGTTTCCATGTACTCTTATTTTTCATTTATCACCAACTGCTTTTCGCGTGGTTGATTAAAATGACGGAATACATTTTAAATACTTCAATAAAATAATGTGTACAGGTTAAGGTGTTTGAAAAGATATGTATTCATAATTTATGGTTTAGTTTTTTTAGTTCCATAATGGATAATGCATAAATTTAAGAGTAGATTAAACGATGTGAGATATTCGGTAAAAAAAATAACTGAAAACAAGTTATTCATATGAAAGTCTAAAGGAAGTTAAAAATATTTACATAGCCTATGAGTTGATTGTCGATTGATAGCTAAATACTGAAACAATGTAACAAGATAACATCTATAATAGTTAGATTGTTTGTTACACTTGATAAACATAATTCTATGAAGATTGAGGTACTTCACTTGTTTGAATCATTATGAAAGATATTGATTTAATAAGTTATGTGCAAACTAAGAGGGAAATAGCTAATTATTTTTAGTTATATTAGACTTTACAATGTTTTATAAACTTCAGAGATAACGAAAGGTTTAGGTTTGTCATGACTGCTACACGACACGAGCCTTTCTTCGATCATAGTCATGCTGTAATTTTCTATTTATAACTCTATCCATAATTAACTCATACTATAAACACAAGAAATTAAACGAGATCGAGTGTGGTTCGACACTGAAGAAACACCGATCCAATCTCTTTAACGGGTCCTGGATCTAATGAGTCCCCAGGGTAGGATACAGACAACAACCAATTACGATATGAGCACAACCTCCGGAAGTCCAATGACATAAACCTACAAAACAAGCACCGTGAGCTCGTTACGGGAAGGACAAGAGGGGGTCTTCCCGTAACCACCCTAAGGGTGAGAATAAGTACAGTTCTGATGAAGAGAAAGCACTTAAGTAATTTAAGTAGATAGTGAGGAGTGGATCATTTACCTCATGGAGATCGTGAAGTATTTATAGCAGAAGGATGTGGGAATATGATTAGGCCAGCTGTCCATTCTAGAAGATCTCTCATAATCGTCTGGACACGTGTTCTTACGTGATAGGTCGAGCCATACGTCCAATGAACATGGACATAACAACCTGGACACGTGTCGCTCTATGATATAACGAGTTAGCCCCTGGCTATGTGCATGGTTATAACAACATGACCAACTGTCCTTCACTCATTGGTTGACGGGTCATGTATTCTTCAAGTAACAATCGTGATTAATCTTCTAGAAGGTAATTAGTTAATTACAGCTGTCCTGTGGCATTTCCTTCCGGTCATCTTAGCGGGTGGGTATGTTACCCTGCGGATGACTTTTGAGGGTGCCTGGATGCTTCCGTGCATGGTAAGCTATGCGGGTGATCCATATGTCCCGCGGGTGCCATATGAGGAGCTTCCCCCCTGACCCGCGGGTGATACTTAAGGATATTTGGGTTTTTTTGGCACCATACCTCTATAAGTCCCCGCAGTCCCGTGTTTATCCGCGTGAAGTTTTTTTATGCGGGTGAAATATTGGACTTAAGGTATAATTTGAGGGTTTTTGAATTTTGTAACTTGGTGGAAATATCTTCCATTGGTGGTGTGGAAAACCATGAAAAGGACAAGTTGACCACTTGCAGATGCGTGAACAAGTGACGAGACGTTTATGCCGGCTGTCACTGTACCCAACTGTGCACCTTTTTCTCTTTTTCAAATTTCCCGCGTAATGTGGCATCTGGCGAGTGGTTGATAATTTTCTCTCACCACTGTTCGAATCCCATCGCATTAATTGCGATGGGTATAAACAGAGAAGTTATCTTTTTATTGAAGTTTTATCTCCTTTTATATCTTATTTCTTTTTCATTTTTTCTCAAACTTCTGATTAATCTGTCAATTCTGTTCAAGATTGCTCGTTGTTTTCCATTTACTGTTGAGTCGATGGCTAGTGACACAAGATCTTTGATACCGAGCATCGATACTACAGGGATTAATTGGGATATCTCTGAGTATGAAACGCTTCTTCATACTTACAGTATCTCACCAGACTGGGGACCAGAATTCCCTAACGTCGGGTCTGTTGCGAGCATGCCCCTGCCAGCAAGATGGCAGTATACGCCGACTTTTTTACCTATGGGATGCTTCGGTTTCCGATAACCAAGTTCCTCATGAAGGTATTAAGCGCTTATGGGATCCATCTATCCCAGTTACATCCTCTTGCACTCATACGAATCCGACACTTTAAATTCATGTGTAGGGCAAAAGGGATGTTGCCTCGAATCGACCGATTCCCCGTGTTCTACCGGATGACCAACCGCAGCGGGTGGTTTAAATGCAATCCGATATCTGAAAGGATTATCGGCACTGTGCCCGACGGGGCTCTGAAGATAGGCGCAACAAGATTTTTGGATTTCAGAGGACGTCGTTCCGGACGCTATGGTCCGTCGTCCGACCAACAAGGCACTCCCGGAGGTCTTTACGGCTCCTCATGAGGGCCAGGAATGGTTCCGCGTCTTTGTTTCAGAACCATCACTAATGCGGGCCATGCCGGAGGAGGCACTACTATGGGCGGGTATGAGCCGCCTGTGGCCATATCCAGATTTGGAGCCCGTCTATATGAGCGTGAATGAACGTAAGTTTTATTCCCATTTTTCCCTTTTATTTCATATAAAACTTCTGGCTGACTTCTTGTTATGTGTTCTTCAGGTGAAGGGCCTATGCTGAATGCCCTCTTTGAGAATAGGGGTTGCACGGGAAAACGTATCCGTGACGTGAAAGAAACGCCTGTCCTGGAGAGGACATGGGGTCAGTTTCTTTTCCCTACTAAGGTGCGTGCTGAATCGATGGCTTCGGAAGCTATCTTCCAAATAGGTGCGTATATCTTTATCCCTCATCTGATCAATGCTCTTACTTCTGCTGGGGTGATCGTCATTCTTTCTTCGAGTGACGAGTCGTCATCCCAAGAAGAGGAAAATTATGATGATGCTTTTGAAATTTCATCTGTCTCGCGTCTGTTGGTAAAGTTGGAGCGTAAGAGGAGTTTTCTGTCCTCTCAGGAAAGTAACTTGGGTGTTAGCCATGCGGATACCAAAGAAGGTCCGGCGACGAAGAAACGTCGGACACAGCGTCCAAAGAAGCAAAGGGTCAGCCTAGCTGACCGTATGAAGGGGATGGCTGGTACGTCAATGTGTCTATTTCATTTTTTTTGTTGACACTTAAATTCGATTTTTCTGTATGTAGATCTAACTATCGTTACTGGTGGGGGTATATCATCGGAGAAACCACCATCTCCACCACCAGAGGGTAAGAAACTACCGTCTCCCACGCCAGTGAAAGGAGATAAACCACCAACTCCTTCATTTGAGGAAAATCAAGATATTCCACTCCCTCCACCAGAAACTGAAGATCCGCTATCCTATCTGTTTGGGACTGGGGATGCTTCCGGTTCCAAAGGGAAACCCCGGTTGTGGACGAGGAGGTGTCTAAAATGCAGGAATCTCCACAACAAACTCCACCAGGCTTCTTGACAACTCCTTCACCTTTTCTGACGGATGAAGAAGGAAGTTTACGTTCTCAACGTCCACCAGCAGACGTTGAAGGTACGGTGGCACTTGATGTACCACACCAATCTCCACCCCATGTTTCTTCCGTTGCCCCGGTGCGTCCCCAAGCATCAAACTTTGATATTATGGGGGGTCCAATCCTGGAGAAGATGACCATTTGTTTATCCCCAATTGGGATATCGTAAAGGGATCCCGCTTCAGCAATTCGGACACTTGTGCGACGTTTGTCAATCAATATTTCCACCTACGGAGCGGATCCATCAGCGCGGTCGTTCTCGCCATGATCTTTATATGGACTATTCTTCGTCCTTAGCCAATACCATGGCTTGTGGATAAGAAATTCTACGCGAATGGCGCTCTATGGGGGGAAGACGGGGTGAGATGACCCGAGCCGCTGATGAGACTAGGAAGGAAGCCAAAGAGCAATGCTTGGCAGCCAATACTGCTAAGTGGAAACTATCTGACGTTGAGATTGCTCTGAAGGCCAAGGTAGATAAACATGATATTGCATCCCGTCAATGGAGGGATTCTTGCAAAAGGCAGAATGCCATCCTTCAAGCTGCTCGGGATGACATCCAGAGGAAGAAGGAGGATCTGGGTAAGGCCCTTGATGCCAATTTGGCCTTAGAGGCCCAAGTGACCCGCCAAGGTGCTTTTATCCAAGAGCTCAAGGCAGAGTCAAAAGTGCGGAAGGAGCAGGCAGAGCTCAATGAAAAGAGAGCTGTTAATATACAGGCCGCCTATGACTTACTTCTGCAAGCGCGTGATGAAGAGGAAGCCCATGCAGCGGAATATTTAAGTGACAAGCAAAAAATAGCTGACGGGTTCCATGAACTCCAGGAACGAGCGGAGCGAGCGGTGAGAGAACGACGATGGCTGTTGGGTCAGGGTCTTTACGCGGTACGTTTATCCCTTTTTCCCTTATTATCAATATTTTTTTGTGTTGCCAATTGCTAACCTATCTCTTTGTCCTCAACAGGTCATTAACATATTATGGAAGGGACGGAGCTGACGGATAGCATTGCATTCTTGCTTACTGCCTCTTCCAATTCCGGCCGTGTGACAGGTTTTAATGAAGGGGTGGCGTACGCTCAAGCTGGTCGTTCCTTCGAACAACACCCGCTGCACGGACTTGATGTCGCTCAGGAATATGACATGCGTATTAAAGAATATGACAATTTAACATTTCCTTTGCAAAACATGCTTCCTGAGTTCGCAGCAGCGAGCGATGGTGTGGACCAGCTGAAGGAATACTTGGAGGGAGACTCAGAGGGTGCTCCGCCTACGCCTCTGGAAGACATTTCCGTTCAAGACCCCTAGACTAGATTTAGACTTGTAATCTCTTTTCATATTTTTGTAATTATTTTTTATCATGAATGGAAAGAAGTCTTTTTGTCATCTTTGTGGGTCTTCACATTGTATTTGAATATTTTGAGATATTTCAGATATATTTGAATTTGAAAGTGGGGGGAAAGTGGTGACGTGGCGGAAAGAGAACTGTCGCAAGACTATTGATAAGACGTGTATGACGTCCTTCTGTAGTCTATATTGTTTTTTCGTCTTTCCCTCCCGACGTGTCACCTCTAATTGGGCCGTGTTTTTTATCTCCCATGCGTCTTATCTGTCGCATTAATTGCGATGTGTATAAATAGGGGGTTTCCAACTTCTTTACATTTTAATCTCTTTCTAATTCTTCTTCTTTTCTCTTCCAACGTTAGATCTGAACTTTTAATACTTCACCGATGTGATCTAAAATGGTTAAAGAGAAGAAGAGTGACGCTTCTATAGATAACGTCATTCTCCATTGGAAGGAGAGGGATTACAAGGATATCTTCAACGTTTACGGATTAGCGCCTTAATGGGAACCCGAATATCCGGCGGAGGGCTCTTTTGCCACTAAACCTCCGGCCAAGAAGATGGCTGTGTACGCAGATCACTTTACTACAAGGAACTTCAGGTTGCCTGCAACAAAGTTTATTGAGGCTGTCTTGACGGCCTACGGGATCCATTTATTGCAGGTCCATCTCTTTGGGATGTTGAGGATTCGTCACTTCGAATTCTGCTGTTCGGCACGCGACATGGAGCCTACTGTTAGTCGGTTCTCCGTTTTTTACAAGATTGCTAACCGGGGCGAGTGGTACAGTTGGGCTACAACTGGGAAGGTCATTATTGGTACCAAGTTGTACTGGAGCCTTCATGAGTTGAAGCCAAAGTTCTTCTGGATTTGGGAGAACGTGATTCCAATTGCCATGACTTATCGCAAATCCGACAAAGGGTTACCTGTGGTCCGTTGATATACATCTATTTATACATCTCGGATCCCTTGTAAAGTTTTGTGTATTTAATGTTTCGAGTTCGTTTTAGATTCGTGTTTCGTTTATCTTTCTTTAATTTAAGTTTTGAGTCAAGTTTATTATATGTTTACGTGTTTTATATCTTTTGGTGTTTGGCGTGTTAAGCTTTAATTCTTTCTATCATTTTATGAGAAGTTTATGTTCGTGTTTGTTCGTAAATGATTATATGGTTTAAATCACTAATGTCTTGTTACGTTTTCATATAGATGATGGCTTGTTAGTTAAGGGAAAGAAGGTCTAGAAGCTTATTATCATTACTTGGAGATCAAGGGAGATATTTATCAAGTTTATGCAAGATTAACATGAAATAACAACAAAATTCGTTGGCCATGCATAAGAGCATGCCGAGCCGCGCGAAGGCAATCCCAAGGGGTGCCGCGCGGCGCATAGGCCTCCTGGTCAGCCCATTTTTGCAAGCCCAAGCCCGGTTATCGCTTATATAAACATCTCTTGCAAAACCCAGCCGATTGAAGCACATTGCAACCGATTTTCCAAAGGGTTTGAAGATTATTTGGAGCTAGGAATCAAGGAGGATCATTAAGCTTTCATCCAAGTGTTCAAGGGTCGATTAAGACGGGTTCTCTCGTTCTTTATCTTTGTTCTTGTTCATTATCTTTCACGATGTTTCCTTTTGTTTTTTGGTTTAGTTATTTAATTATGATTATGCTAGGCTAGACTTCATATCTACCTAGGTTTGATGAACATGTTTAAGACTTGATTCTTGCTTTGGACAATTATTTGATTATGGTTTTGTTATTTAATAGTAAAAGACTTGGTTTTGTTTTCATGATGCGTATAAGTATTTATTATCTTGATTGATTGCTAACTATTACTTCACATAGATCTTTTATCTTTTGATTGTGTTCTTTAGATTTAGGGTTTATGTTTAATCTTCACTTGGTGTTTTGATTATTATGGTTGAATAGGCCTATTAGATCATAGAAGCTTATTGATTAAGATTTTGAATGCTTTGCTAAATTCCAATAGCTGTAAGGTGAGGAATTGTTAATGTGTCTTGGTCAATTACATGCTGGGATAGATAGTGACAATATTCTTGCTTAGTGTGTTGATCCATGTTCATGATGCCATGTTAAGTTTATCAAGTTATCTAGGGTTTAGTGTTTCGTAAGATTGCTTGCTTTAGATAATATTAATTAACTCTAATTGATGATTTTGCGGAAATCAATAATACTGATTGCTTAATAATCTAATAATTGTTCTTTGGGATTTCGTTTGATTCAATCAAGGGTCCTTAGGGTTTGTTAGGTGAATATGTTAAGAAATCAGTTTCCATAATCATGTTGTATTGCTTAATGATTGTTGATACATGGGATTCTTACCTAGGTAGATTCCTTCTCTGATTGGTTTCGATCTCGTGTTTAATTGCTTATTTCTTGTTTACTTGTTTATTTACTTTCTTAGCATAATCTTAGTTTAAAAACCCCCCTTTAAACATTAATAATAAATAGTCGTGCCGTAAGTCGAGTCTAATAAGCTAATTAACATAATTTATAGAGTCCTGTGGGTTCGATATTCCGGACTTACTTAGCTTTAGTACAATTGACAGGTTAACTTGCCGGTGTTTTGTGTAGTTGAGTCTTAAGTCTAGTTTTTATTACTTGTTTAGTTTAGTTAATATTTAATTGAATATTTTCCACTACATCATCCGTGCCATTACACAAGTGGACCTTCCATGATTCAAAACCCTAACCAGTACACCCACCCCTATGCGTGCGATACATGAAGGGGCTTTGGTAGGTGCAAAGATGAGCCTGTTATGGCCGTTTCCCGATTTGGAACCGTACTATGAGAAGCCCAACAGTGGTAAGTTTATCTTTTACTTTCCCGGGATCCCACTTATGTCCTGATTGTTTTATTTGTTTATGCAGGTGAGGGTTCCATCTTTAGTACGCTTCTGGACCGTGAGGAGGGTCTCATGGTATGTCGTTCGATTGACCCAAAGGACGAACCCATCCTCGAATGCACCTGCAACAATTTTCTATTTTCCACCACTCTCCGCCCAGAACCCGTGGTTTCCGAGGCGATGCTCGCCAAAGGTGAGGAATTTGTTGCCAAAGGTGAGGGAATTCTAAAACCTCGTCCTATTACCGTTATTACTTCTAGCGGGGTGATAGTGCTTCTTTCTTCTAGCGAGGAGTCATCACCCCATGAAGAAGAGTTACCCATTGGTGCTACAGGCTCTTTGAATACCTTGCGTTCGACTATAGGTCTGACCCGCAAGCGAAGTCAGAATCCGTCCACTATCGAAGATACCGATGTCACCATCGAAGATGAACATCGAGGTCTTAATGTCGTCTCCGAAGATGAACATAGAGCTACTGATGATGTCATCATCGAAGATGAACATCGAGCTGCTGTTGCGGATGCTTCCAAAGTGTCCGGGAAATGCAAGGTGCAGTCCACCAAGCATGCTCCTACCAAAAAGCATAAAAGGACGAAATTGGAAGATCGTCTTTAGCAGCTTGCACCTACAGGAGTTTCTTCAGGTATTTTTAATACCGCTAAGTTCAATAATTGTTTTTATTACACGTTTCTGATAGAGGAATATTGTCTTGCAGAATTTCTAGAAGATTCTTCTAAGGATCTTTCAGAACTGAGGGGATCAACTCCTCCTCTTCTGCCACCAACATCTCCGTCAAAAGTTGTTCAAGAGCCGATTATTATTGCTGAGACAGCTCCTCACAGGACGAGAAAGAGGTTAATCCCAAGGGAACCTCCATTTCTTCACCTCTTCGCGCGTCGTTTTGGTTTAAAAGCCAGGAGGGGTCTATCATCTTTGCTGACGGTCGGAGGGCTTCTTCATTCGAACACGAAGAAGATCCCATGGAACATCATCTGCATTGGTCGGTGCATTAAGACTCGACATTTGCAGATGCGGATGTTTTCCATGAGTATCTGATCATAAGCCTTCCTCCTGCGGAGAGAGAACGTCAACATGGGCGTCCGCATCAAGAGTTATTGAGCTCTTACTCGCACTCCCTAGCTAATACCATCTCTACCAGTCAGGAAATATGTCGAGAATGGCTAGCCATGAATGACACGTGGGAGGATTTGGAGATCAAGGCAGCCCAGGCGGAAAAAGAAGCTGGAGAGGCTATGAAAGAAGCCAAAGACAATCGCATGTCTACTGATAATGCTGAACGACAGTTGGCGGATGCCAAAACGGCGTTAGAGGCGGAGAAAGCTCGCCGATTTGTTGCTGAGGAAGCCAAAATTGCTCTCCAGCAACAATTGGATGAACGTGACGAGCTAATAAAAACTCTGAAGGCTGAGTCAGCAGCCAAGGACGAACGCCTTGCCACTCTTGCTTCCAAGAAAAAAGAGCAAGCCTTGGAATATGCTGAGCACAAAATGAAACTTGTCCGTGCCAAGGCGGACAAAATATGGTTATTGGCGGAAGGTGTTCCCCAGGTAACTTTCATTTCTTGTCCAATTCTTTGGTGAAAATAATCATATTAGGAGATGTTTCTCAAATTTGTTATCTTAATAGGTTATTGCCCACATCCGGGGGCGATGAACTTGGAAATTGTCTTGCAACGCTATTGATCGCGTCTTCTCAGGCTGGTCGCCAAGCGGGCTTCAAAGAAGATCTTAAATTCGCAGAAATAAAGAGACCTCTTGAGAAATTTTCCTTGCACGGCTAGGACACCGCCAAAACTCTTGTTGAGAAGACGAAGACATTTGAAGATTTAAAGTTCACTATTGAAGATCAAATAGCCGAGCTCGCGGACAAAGAAGATGGGATTGATCAATTGAAAAGGCCCTTCTTGCAACTGATGATGAAGACCAAGAAGACGAGGAAAACGAAGATGCGGCATTGTAGTTATATATTTTTTGTAAATCGCATGTGTTCATCTTTCTTGTAATCATCATTAAAACCTTTGCAATCCCATTTGACATAAATAAGAAGTTTGTTTCATCCGTTATACTTTGTCTTATTCTTCATAAGTATTTGTAGGATCTTCTTATTTGTCGATAAAGGATTACGTGATGTCCCGCTGTAACAATCGTACAAGTCCCATTTGATATATGGACCAGAAAATGTACATTACATAAAACTGAAATGTAGGCTTAATAAACTTTTCATAAAAAAGGGCGTAAGCCAAATTGAATTACAAGCTAAGACATTAGATGTCATTCTACTAGTCTATTAGGCACGCAGGCCAAAATAAAAGTAAATTACACATCTTGTCAAATGTAACACTTCTTCAACTATGCTACATTCTATGTTCTGGGGACCTCAGTCCCGTCCAACTTCTCTAACTTGTAAGCACCTTTGGATAGTACTTCTTTAACCTTGTAAGGGCCTTCCCAAGTTGGGGCCAATTTGCCCGGAGGCTCTTGACCATATGCCTCATTGTTCCGGATGACGAAGTCTCCTGCATCAAAAGTACACTTCTGGACCCGCGAGTCATAGTATTTTTTGCAGTTGACGTTTGTAATTATGCTCGCGAATCAATGCTAACTCCCTCCTTTCTTCAAGGAGGTTGAGGTTCATCCGCAACTCTTTGTCGTTATTATTGATCATCAAAGTTCGTGCGGATGGAACCCAGATTTCAGCCGGTATCATGGCTTCAGTACCCTAGGTTAAACTGAACGGTGTTTGAGAATTGTTTAAATTCTTCGGGGTGAGAAAGGCCCAAAGTACATGGGGTAATTCATCGACCCAACCTGTTCGTTTGGTTGGCCCAAAGCCTAATTTGGCTTTAATATTTTCCTTGATAGTTCGGTTGGTTCGTTTGACCTGACCGTTAGCTTGCGGATGAGCCACAGATGTGAAAATATGGGAAACATGAAGTTCTTTCAACCATTCTTGCAATCCGCCATCCGCAAACTGAGTCCCATTGTCACTCACAAGTTCTAGCGGAAGACCAAATCGACATATTATAAATTCCCAAAGGAATTTCTTGACACTTGATACCGTAATGAATGCGACTGGTTTGGCTTCTACCCACTTGGTGAAGTAATCAATAGCCACGATTAAAAATTTAACGCGTCCCGGGGCTTCTGGGAAAGGTCCCATGATGTCAATAGCCCATTTTTGGAATGGCCAAGCGGAAGTTACTGGTACAAGTTCATTCTTTGGCCGCAACGTATTGGGAGCATGACGTTGACAAGAATCGCATTTTTTGATTTCTTGTAAAGCATCCAAATGCATCCCCGACAAGTAGTATCCAGCGTTCATGAGTTTCGCTACGACCATTCTTGGGCCCGTGTGAAGACCACAAATGCCTTCGTGAACTTCCCTAATCAAGTAATTCGCATCCTCGGCATCCACACACCTCAGAAGTGGGCCGAGGAAGGATCGTCTGTACAGGATGCCCTCTTGCATCTGGTAGTTCAAGGCCTTGTGTCTTATCTTTCGAGTTGTGGCCTTTCTCTCCCGGTAGAATTCCCGATGACAAGTAAGTCATGATTGGTGTCATCCAGGATTCTATGCCAGTCTAGATTACTAGAACTTGGTTTTGAGAGATGGATGGGTGATCCAAGACTTCAACACGAATATCCTTAGCAAAGTGCTCAAAGTTTGTTGAAGCCAATTTGCTAAGGGCGTCCACCGACTTGTTCTCACTTATCTAGATATAAATAACTTTGCGGGAAGAGAATTGAAGGATCAAGTATTTTGCATGTGACAAGTATGAAGCCATTACATCGTTCTTTTCTTCATAAGTTCCATTAATTTGACTCGTGAACAGCATAGAATCTACCCGCGCCTCCAAGTGTCTCACCCCAAGTTTCTTAGTTATTCGTAGGCCTTCAAGAAAGGCTTCATACTCCACCTCATTGTTAGTACTTTTAAAGTCCAACTTGATGGCGTAAGTAAACTCATGACCTTCGGGATTGACTAGCCTGAGGCCTGCGCTAGATCTCTCATTGCTGGAAGCTCCATCCGTGAACAATGACCAAACTTGCCCTTATTCAGGAGGTACTTGGGGCTGCTGTTCGACTAAACATTCTTTTTCTTTATGTTGCGGGACCTCTATGACGAAGTCCACTAATACTTGCCCTTTGATAGTTGGTCTGGGTTTATACTCAATTGCATGTTCCCCTAGTTCGATGGCCCACTTCGCCAATCGCCCAGACAATTCCGGCTTGCTTAATACATTCTTAAGTTTATACCCCTTCAGCACATTGATGGGAAGACCTTCGAAATATCTGCGGAGACGCCTGGCAGCGTAGACCAACGCCAGAACCAGCTTTTCAAGCATCGAGTATCTGGTTTCTAGGTCTGTCAATGTCCTACTGACATAATAAATTGGATTTGAACGTTCTTTCTGTCCGTCAGTAGTACTGCCCCAACGGCGATATCAGTTGCTGATAAGTACAGTGTCAAAGGTTCTCCCGCTTGTGGTGCTGTTAAGGTGGGCAACTCCATTAAGCATTTTTTGACCTCCAGGAATGCTTGTTCAGCTTCTGCGGTCCACTTGAAATGTGCCTTCTTGAGGCAATTTCTCTAAGTTGAAACAAACGGGTAAGAATCTGTTTAGTGCAACTAATGTTCCGTTGAGTGTCTGCACTTCTTTAAGGGACGAAGGAGAAGGCATGCGGGCTAATTCCTGGACTTTATCTGGGTCGACCTTAAAACCCGCGCATGTAACAATCTCCCCTAAAAATTTTCCCTCTTCCATCCGGAAGGAACACTTGGCTGGATTCAACTTCATGTTGATACTTCTCAAAGTTTCAAATGTTTCTTCTACGTCTCTCAGCATTTGATCTTCTTCGATGCTTTTTATCACCAAGTCGTCCATATACACCTCTAAATTCTGACCAATCTTTTTTTGAAAGCTTGATCCATCAGTTGCTGATATGTAGCACCCGCATTTTTCAATCCAAAGGGCATCATTTTGTAACAAAATGTGCCTTGGTCTGTGCGAAACGCTGTCTTGTCCTCATCACCCGCCGCCATGCGGATCTGGTGATAGCCCTTGTAGGCATCGAGGAAGCATTTAAACTTGAACGGGGCCACAGCATCGACTTTGAGGTCAATTTCGGGTAATGGATAACAATCTTTTGGGCATGCCTTATTCAAGTCTTTAAAGTCTATGCACATCCGCCATGTTTCGTTGCTTTTTGGAACGATGACCGGATTAGCCACCCATGTTTGATACTTGATTTCTCGAATGATTCCAGCATGAAGAAGATCTTGTACTTGCTCATTCATAGCTTTGGTTTGTTCTGGACCCATCTTTCGCTTCTTCTGAACAATCAGCGTGAACACTGGGTTCACGTTTAATTTGTGTTTCGCAACATTACACGGAACACCGGTCATGTCAGCAGGTTGCCAAGCGAAGATGTCCATGTTTTTAATTAATAACTGCTTCAAAAAAGTTCTCACTATCTCAGAGATAGCAGATCCGATCACAACTGTCTGATCCGGGAATTTTTTTGTTCAATACCCACTTTTCTGGTACAGTCCTCTGAACTTGTTTTGGAATTTTGCTGGGTTTTGAACTTTCTGTTGCTAAGCAGTGCCTATTAACATGAATAATTGCTACGCCGGTGCAGGTCGGAACTCCTACCGCACCGTGAGCTGGAGACGGGTGAGCGTTAAAGTCACCAATTGCCTCTCGTCCTAAAATGATATCATGCTTAGACGTTGCCGGCAAAACCAAAAACTAGACCTCTTCGGTTCTTGAATGGATTCCGTCACTGAGAGTGACCGGAAAAGATATCACCCCACGTGGGTGCATCACCTCCCCTCCGAATCCAGATACAAGAGCATGAATATGTTTTAACCTCTCCTTATCTTCTTCATCGAGCTGCTCAAAGCACTGTTCGTACATTATATCTGACGTACTACCAGTGTCAAAGAAAACATACTGCGAACGATAATGACCAAACAGGGCGGTGATTATCAAAGGATTCTTATTGCAAGGGCCTCCTTTGATTCATGGAAAAATCACATGTTCATTCTTCCATTCTTCATCCATATATTCTCTTCTCTTTCCTCCCACTTTTAACTCCTTGGATCATATGGACGTTCAGGTCTTTAACTTGTTTTTTGGGCGGGCCCTAATTATCTCGCGCGGGAGCTTTGCTAGTCCCTGACCTTGTACCTTTGACCAAATGTCTAAGTTTCCCTGATTTCACAACCGCCTCAATTTCTTTTTTCAAAGATATACACTCGTTCGTATTATGACCTATGTCGTCATGGAACGAACAGTGTTTCTTAGCATCAAGGAACGATCTCCTTGTGAGTAGATGTGGCTTCCTAAAACTCATGTTTTCCGTGGTGAGGATTTCAGCAGGAGTCTTCGACAGTGGGGTCCAGTTATTGTTGACCCGCGCTGAAGAATTTGCCTTGTTTGTGTTGCCAATCAAAGATATGGCATCAAATTGTTTTGATGGTTCTGCAGAGGGCTGGAGCCTTGACCAAATCATCCCTTTCACCTGTTTTTTCGGCCGCGGAGTCTTGAATTCGACCTTTAGACTCTACTTTTGACTATTGGTCGCCAAAGTCTTTTGAGTCCTTGCGAACAGCTTCGTCGCGGACATAATGTCATTCCAAGACGTGGGCATTCCATCCCTTCAGGTTAAAGTCCAAATCAACTCATCGCTCTTTACATTTTTGCGGAAGGCTTCCCGCAACATGTCCTCACTCACGCCGCATATGTTGATGCTCTCATTATTAAAACGGGTAATGAAGTTCTCAATAGACTCATTATTCAGTCTAACAACATCAAATATGTTGGACGAATCACGAGTGTGTTTTCTCTACTCGCTGAAGTGTTGTGAAAATTTAGCTACAAAGTCATCCCAGCTCTTGATTTTTCCGTCCGGAAGTTTCTCGAACCACTCCCGTGCTGCACCAGTGAATGTTAATGCGAACATGTGGCACCAATAGGGAAGAGTCCGACCGCTGACTCCTCCTACAACCACGAAGTTCAGTAAGTGGTCACTGGGATCAGTCATCCTATCATACTTCCCTAGGATGTTGGGATTTTCGCATTGACTGGGAACGGAGCAGTTGCAATACGTGCAATAAACGTCGATTTTTCAGCAAAAGTAGCTGGTCGATATGGCTTAGAAAAGTCTTCCTCAGCGTCACTGTGATAACCCGCCTGGCGAACTACGCCTGCAGACGGCTAGTTCCCTCATGCAAATGAAGTCGGCTATCACCGCTGTAGTAACTGATATCACCTGGACGATATGACGAATCGTAACTGTCATACTCGTCTAGGTAGGATGGCACCCGCATGACCATACGAGGACGGTCATGCTTTCTCCAAACTTCCCTAGGATCCCTTTCTGTCTGAACACTATTACGAATCTGACTCCTCCTCGCTGTTGCTGGAGGAGAAAGGGATCTCTTAGGGGTTTCATCATAATTCAGAGTACGAGCATGGAGTCGTTCTTCACGTACTCTACGCTCATACTCCGTTACAACATTCTCTTGTTGAATACGGAACCACTCATCGGGAGATAAAAGTTCCCTAGCTTTGGAGCTACGGTGATGAGTTCTCGCTAGTTCAGAATCATCTTCTATACCCAATTCTGAATGCGTCCAGCGAATTTCTCTCGTGATTCGCCCCAGGTTGGCAATGTTGGAACCTCCTAGCGATGTGATGTGCCCCAGGTCCCCTGGAGTAGGACCACTTGGTGTCGTCACATGTCCTAGGTCACCTAGAGTAGAAATTCCAGGTGCCGTGATACGTGCAAACACACTTGAAGCAAAACCTCCAACTGCTTCAGTTTCGGTAGTACGTGAAATAGGTGCAGGAATTTCCGTCGGCCCTTCAGGAAGCTTATTCATATTGTACGAACCAAAAAACCAACAGAAAACGCTTACAATTCTAACACCAAAACGGATGGCGACAATTAAGAAACACCGATCCAATCCCCTTAACGGGTCCTGGATCTAATGAGTCCACGTGGTAGGATACAGAAAACAACCAACTACGATATGAGCACAACCTCCGGAAGTCCAATGAAAGAAACCTACAAAACAAGCACCGTGAGCTCGTTACGAGAATGACAATAGGGGGGATCTTCCCGTAACCACCCTCCGGCGTGAGAATAAGTACAGTTCTGATGAAGAGAAAGCACTTAAGTAATTAAGTAGATAGTAAGGAGTGGATGATTTACCTCATGGAGATCGTGAAGTATTTATAGCCGAAGGATGTGGGAATATGATTGGGCCAGCTGTCCCATTCTAGAAGATCTCTCATAACCGTCTGGACACGTGTTCTTACGTGATAGGTCGAGCTATAAGTCCCATGTGCACGGACATAACAACCTGGACACGTGTCGCTCTATGATAGGACGAGTTAGCCCCTGGCCATGTGCACGGTTATAATAACCTGGCCAGCTGTCCTTTACTCATTGGTTAGCAGGTCACGTATTCTTCAAGTAACAATCGTGATTAATATTCTAGAAGGTAATTAGTTAATTACAGCTATCCTGTGGCATTGCCTTCCGGTCATCTTAGCGGGTGGGTATGTTACCCTGCGCCCCTGTGGATGACTTTTGAGGGTGCCAGGATGCTTCCGCGCATGGTAAGTTATGCGGGTGATCCATATTTCCCGCGGGTGCTATATGATGAGCTTCCTCCTGGCCCGCAGGTGATACTTAAGGGTATTTGGGTTTTTTTGATACTCTACCTCTATAGACAACAAAAAAAAAGGAAAAAGACCAAATCCCAAATGACTGATATAAATTAAATTTTTATAAAACATATATAAACGCGAGGGTAAAGTTTACACTTTTTTTTTGGGAACATTTCATGAGCCATCATGTTTAGTTTATAACCATTTTGCGTGTTTTGGTCTAAAAGAGACGGATTTCACGTTATTCTTACTTTCATTAAGTTGGCATGATTATTTACAACGTGTCATATGCAAAGCAAGACCTATACAAGAATAAAGTTTATGAACATTCCATTATATTTTCACAATAATATTAATTTTGTTGTATTAACTTTCACATAAATAAATGTAATTCATTCTTATTTACTTTTTTAATAACAAAGACTCAGACATTTGAAATTATCTTATCAAATAAATCACCCGTCTATACAAAGAACATAACAAAATAATTCGGTCTATTTATTAAAATTTTAAAAAGGAAACTCACAAGTGTAAATACTTTTACCCAATCTAAGATTGAATACTAACGAGACTCAAACCTAAAACACCTCGGCTGGCTTGTTATAATTTATTTTGGTTGTTTGCCGTTTTATGTTTGTCATAAAGAAGCCACCGAACATATGTAAAATACTAAATAGTAGTACTAAATAGTAAATCTTACTATATAATAAAAGAAGAACTTCTAACCACTTGTCATTCATATAGAGTATTTGTACACATGTCAACCAAGAAGAGTATTTTACTTATGTGGCAGCCAAAGAAGAGGTTTGCTGGCTTTACAAAACAAGCTATCCTATGAAAGTTTTATTCATAAAGTGGCGGGTTTTTCTATGCTCTTTCACTTTCTCACAAGTCTTCCTCAACCATTCAACTTTTTTTGAAATCAGATCTATTCATCCTCCATATAACCAGAATCACAAATACATCCATACCCCATATAATGACCAACACCATGTTCTATGAAATTCTTTCATTTACATGTGACTGCTCATGCAATTCGATCGATTTTTAGGGTCAAATTGACTTCTTGCACACGCGTTATCATGTGCTTCTCTTGCTTCCTTTTCAATCGAGCACCAGAAAGAGGATATGGCACTGCTATAATGCTATTCAACAAGATTGATTTGTTACGAGAAGAACATTGATTTGTTAGGTAGGTATGTTTCGGCTTGGTTCGAAGTCAGGAACTTGTAATTTTAAAGTGTTGTATTTTTAACCATAAAAGGTTGTTTAGAACTTGATAAGTTTTTGAAAAATATTTAATTATTCATTACGAAAACAGTAATTAAAAGTGTTTTAGATTTTGTTACCGTGTCTTGTCACACGTATTTGTAAAACCTAAGGAACCCAACCATCTATTTTAGATTTAATATAAAACCTAGAAAACCCAAATCAAACATTAAAAAATTATTAAGTTAATATCAACTCAAATAATAATAATAGTAATTAAAGGTTTGAGTATAAGTTAAATTCTTTTAGCTTACCAGAATGACATTTACTTGAAACTGGTAATTTAAGTTCATACATTCACTGGTTGACTGATTTTGTATACTTTATGTTTACTTTTGATATCGATATCGTAGAGGATATACTTGTAGCTTTCGATAGGTGAGGGTTTAAGGAGACCTTACCAGCCAATGCAGCCAAGAAGGTCTAATTTAAAGAATATTCATTTGATGCGGCATTTTTTAATTCTTTTATTTTATATAATTCGACTGTGAATGTGTATATGCAAGTTATATTAATGTGTTCTTACTGCAAAAGACATGATGAAACTGAAGTCCCAGATCCATACTATGGTGGACAACAGGTGTTTGAGAAGATAGCCTTTTCTTTACATGTTTTATTTACATTTAAATCATTCCGTTTTGTGGCTATCAGTTTCGTAAAATATTCCGTTTTGTGGATATCAGTTTCGAGGTTCTTGAGAACTTGAAGTTCAAAGAAAAACCAAGAAAGTGTACTTAATTTTTAATTAAAATTAGTTTTTTTGATCATTTTAAAGAAAATGGGCAATTTTAGTCAACGGTTGAATGTTTTATAGACAGTTGAATATGTTGCTTTTTGAAGGGTATTTTAGACATTCTGTTTTTCAAAACATGTTTTGTATAGCAATTAGTAGGCAAACATCTTGAGCTATAATAATGCACCTGTTTGGGATTTCTTTGTAATATGCGTATTCAAGATAATAATTTCCCAAGTGCAAGGTTTTTGAGTGTCGGTTTTGTTGTGGCATGTATTGGATTTGCTTGTGGATGTTTTTGAATAACTTGTGGAAAGCATTTAGGCTGAAAACAACCATATCTCATATTCATAGAACCCAAATTTTCATCAATGTGCCCATTTTTATTTTCTTTTGAGGTTGTATAAATAGGACTCACCATGAAATATGATTGGTAAATGATATTATGAAACACTTCACCTTGTAAAATTTTTACACGAGCTTAGAGACTAAACTGCTACAACTTTTCTATACATTGTAAAAAATATAAAATCAATAACTAGCTTTTAACATATATACCATTTCTTAAAATAAATGTTATAGTTTACATATTTGATTTCAAATTTTTATACATATATTTATTAATATGTTTTAAAAACAATTATATTTATTAATATTAAAGGGCACATCAAAATCCCATGGCTCTGACCATCAGCCACGTCACAGTCAAGCATTTGCCTCCACGTACCCCCACTCCAATCCAACGGCCACCATCAAATCACTTCCTCAAATCAACGGCCAATCCCCCATCTTCCAGAGCCTTCGAAACCCATAAGTCCTGAAGATAACCAGGGTCAGTTATCTAACTTCACATAAAACGCGTTCTTTACTGCTGATTAACCGCAGTTAAAAACTGATTATAATTACATACACCCTCAGCTGAGACAAAGCCAGAGCTAGAGAGAGAAAGTGAGCTTTAGAGAGAGAGAGAGAGAACGCCAAAAAGTGCAGAACAAGGTACGAGGAAGACGAACATCATCGGAAATTTGTTCTTCTGAGTGTTATGTTTTGATTATCAATCTGTTCCTTGTTCTCTGATCTGCATTGTGTGATTTTGTCTCCGATTTAGGGATCTGGTAAGTTTACAGATTTTATTTGTTGTTCATAATCTCTATGCATGTGTTCGATTTAACGATTCGATTGATTGTATAAAATTATCCCATATTTTTGTTCATAAATTTTTGACCCAATTAAGTGTAATTTACTGGTACTTTTTTTTTTATCGATAATAAGTTTATGCTAGAATTTATTATTAATGTTTAATTTGCTCATATTAATGTTTAATTAGTGATTGATGAAATTAGCTGATTGATATGTATGTTTATTATGTGTTTTTCTTTTTTTTTTTTTTTGTAACAGTATTACTTTCTCCTCTGCTTCAAGTTATTATCTAATGCTATAAACATAAGATCTGTGTGAATCGAGATAGGTTCGAAGCGGGTTTTGCGGTTAATGATCGTTTTTCGACTGTAAGTTTAAGCCGGATTGGATCGGTTTAAGGCGTGTTAAGTTTGTCTCTCATTGGGTGAAGAGGTTAGATCCATCAACCTGTGCAACCTCCCTTTGTTGATGTCGCGTAACGACAGCCCGATCCAAACACAAATGGTTGTAGCGGTTTACAACAGTCCCTTAGGGAGGGAGTATCATGGGAAGGATGGGATGGACGTGGTGAAACCGTCGGGCAGGAGACGGGTTTTTGTTCAGACGGAGACTGGTTGCGTGTTGGGGATGGAGTTGGATCGGAGCGATAATGCTCACACGGTTAAGAGAAGGTTGCAAGTTGAGCTGAATGTGCCGGTTGAGGAAAGTTTTTTAACTTTTGGGGACATGGTTTTGAAAAACGACCTGAGTGCGGTTCGTAATGATGCTCCTCTTCTGTTGACGCGAGGTGGTATGCATAGGAGCTCGTCGTCTCCATGTCTGTCTCCAAGTGGTAGGGATATGCAGCCGAGAGATTGGAGTGGTCCGATTGAGATCTTGGGGCATATTGACAGTTTCAAGAAAACGAAACAGCTTGTTAAGGAGATTGTGAAGGCGATGAAGCTTGGTGTTGACCCGATCCCGGTTCAGGGTGGACTTGGTGGTGCTTATTATTTTAGAAACAGTAGAGGTGAGAGTGTTGCGATTGTGAAACCGACGGATGAGGAGCCGTTTGCACCTAATAACCCGAAAGGGTTTGTGGGTCGAGCTTTAGGTCAACCAGGGTTGAAACGGTCAGTTCGGGTTGGTGAAACCGGTTATCGTGAGGTGGCGGCTTACCTGCTTGATTATGATCACTTTGCCAATGTACCTCCGACCGCACTTGTCAAGATTACACATTCAATTTTCAATATTAATGATAACGTAAGCGGTATCAACAACAATAACAACAACAAAGCACTAAAGATGAAACATTTTAGCAAGCTTGCGTCTCTACAACAATACGTCTCTCATGATTTTGATGCTAGTGATCATGGAATGTCAAGTTTCCCGGTGTCTGCGGTTCATCGTGTTGGTATATTAGATATTAGAATCTTCAACACAGATAGACACGCGGGGAATCTTTTGGTTAAAAAGGTTAATGATGATGGAGTTCAGAGGTTCGGTAAGGTGGAACTCATACCTATCGATCATGGTCTTTGCTTGCCTGAAAATTTAGAGGACCCGTATTTTGAATGGATCCACTGGCCACAAGCTTCAATCCCGTTCACCGAAGAAGAGCTGAAATACATTCAAGATCTTAATCCATATCGCGATGCAGATATGTTGAAAACCAAACTTCCTATGATCCGGGAGGCTTCTCTCCGTGTGTTGATTCTTTGTACCATTTTCCTCAAGGAAGCTGCAGCTTACGGGCTTACGCTTGCTGAAATTGGGGAGATGATGAGTCGAGAATTTAGGCGTGGTGAAGAGGAACCGAGTGAGTTCGAGTTAATATGTATGGAAGCTAGAAGACTGGTTGTTGAGATGGAAAGTAAACGTGAGGTGTTCACATCTTCTCCTAAATTCAACGATCAAGAAGATTCATTCCAGTTTGAAATGGACGGTTGTGATGATTCTGGTTTTGACTTCACCGATGACTTCACGACCCCGACTCCTTCCCACTTTGGGTTCGGGAGGAACCCGTTTTCCAAACTTCAAGAAACTATTGAAGAAGAGGAAGAAGAAGAAGAAGAAGAAGAAGAAGAAGAAGATGGTGGTCCACCTGCTGGCCCGGAAAAGGCCCGCTTGGTGTCGAACCGGCCTGCATTACCAAAGAACAACTCGTTTACTGGTCATAACCTCAACAGCCTGAAAACAAAATCCGAAAGCAATGGTTATGGATATGGATACGGATACGGTAACATTAATGGGAATGGAGTGAATTCATCGGCCAGGCATAGGAGTGCAAACGAGCAGTTACCCGCAAGTGCTAGTTTTGTGAAGTTTGGAGACATGAATGAAGAAGAATGGTGTGTTTTTCTAGAAAAGTTTCAAGAGCTTTTAGGCCCGGCTTTTGCAAACCGGAAGTCGGTGAGTGTAGGGCAGAAACAGCTACAAAGGCTTGGTACTTCTTGCCTGTTTTGAAGAGTTTGAAGGTACTGATATAGTTTTATGAGTAATGAGTAATATGAGGTTGGTTGAATAAGGTATGCTTGCTTGTAAATAGTGGTTGAAGAGATGGTTTAGTTAAATGCTTTTAAATGAGATGGTTTAGTTTTATGAATAATTTGTAGTATGGAAAAAAAAAACTTTAAGTGAAATGAAAAAGATATATTGTAAATATATACTATATTTGTTTAGATACTTCATTGCTGTCGGATGCTTGGTGATTTCATTTTACATGTTTTCGAATGCTAATGCAGTTTGACGGGAGCGACATGTTTATAAGCATATTAAAACTGACCGAATTCAAATAAAATCAAATTGATTGATTCGGCTGGTTGGTTTGAGATTTATATGGTTTGGGTTTCTGGTTTAATGGTTGGGATTGTTTAGGTAATTTATATGTATACCATTAATGAATCATTAATACTTTAACGCAAACAAATGATTAAAGCAAATTAAGCCAAGTAAATACCAAAGGATGATTTAGCTAATCTGGGAAGCCTAATCAACCTCGTCGATTAAGCTTGCATCTTCTAAAACTATAATTAATGGTTTGACACTAATCCAATTTGATGGGAGCAGTGTATTTATAAACCTGTTAAAACTAACTGAATTCAAATAAAATCAAATTGGTTGATGACTTGATCCGGTTGCTGATTTGAGAATTATGTGGTTTGGTTCATGTTTAATGGTTCTAGATTGTTTAGGTAACTACTTATATGTATAAACATCTATGAATGGATAATTATTAAATGCGAACGAATGATTAAGCACAATTAAACTAAGTAAATCGGAGAATGGTTTGGCTAGTCTAGCTAACCTCATCAATCCGGTCTTTTTGACTTGCCATTTTCTTAAACTATAATGAATGGTTTGACACAAAATCGTTGCGTGACCGAAACAATGAACATCCATATATGACCAATATGGCAATATCCATCATGTGGGGTTTGTGTCACTTCATTGGCAAGTGGAATTGATAACTGTGATAGTACGTTTTCAAATTATATTGGGTCTCATTCAGTTTGGTATGCATCCTTTCAAGTTTCAAGTATGCCTAAATTTGATCCCTACCGATTTATTTGTTAATATCTCAAACCAGATAAACTTTTATCCCGAAACAGCCATAAGCCACATAAGACTAATAACTTCTAACAATGTTAACTTTGAGAATTTCAGTTAAAGAGAGGACACATGATCAGATCCGACAATTTGGTGAAAACATGAATCAGTCACCAAATTTATATCAGATCAAGAAATATTTCAGAGTTAAATCTGTCTAACCTATGTTCTGGTTTTGTTATTATAGAAGCTCAAAAGGTTTGGTTTTAGACGGAATGCAAACCTAAAGAACCAACAAGCCCCTCCAAACTATATAAATTAATTTATTATGATGAAAGAGACACTTACATTTAAAGTGTAAACTATAACCACTTAACACTTTTACAGGAAAAGTGTAAAGAGTTTCTTTCCTGTATCTTGACATAAAATATGGACGGTTGTGATTATCCTATATCAATAAGTGGGTCACATGGATATAATGGCTCCCGCCATTGATTTTGAACATAGAAACCTTCACCTTTGTTGCTAATCTTTAGGGAAAGAAAACCCTGATAGTTTTCAACATTTAACTATTTAAGTCATTTGATCTTGACATCTTGTGATATTGTTACCACAAATTAACAAAAAGGCTGCCATATTTACAGATATTTAAAATATCGGGGTAGATCCATATACTTATTATTGATTACCATGTCACGTTGACATGATATCAGTTATAATTTATTTATGGCCCTTTTTAAGAAAAAGAAAGTAGAAAGTATTCCTAAATTTTAACATATTTCTAAAATAGCCTATTAAATTTGGATTTAGGAGACGAAGTCTGGAAAAATCCTTAGGTCAATAAAATTCCGACAAGTGTTAAAATTCGGCGGGTTTTTTTAAAAATATTGGGGGGCCAGTCCATATTTTCCATTAAAAGTTCTAAAAATACAGTATTTTCTAACTGTATTTTAATGTTTCCTAACGGGTCCCCTCAACTTCCAAAAAACATGGGAAATTGTGCATTCAAGTTAGTCTTTCAAGACGCATTTAGGGTGAATGTGTACCAAGACCATATATTTATAAATATTGAGTGACCCGTTCATATTTTTGAGCTAAAATTTATTTTCCAAAGCTTTCTTTCCAGACGGATTATTTAAGTTTCTTATCTAACCCCTACAAATTTTAAAACATGGAAAAATGTGTCATTTTATTTTGTCTTTCAAGACACTTACTTAATAAATTTGAACAAAGCGGGGATCATATTTTTGAAAAGATTGAGATACCCGTTCATATTCTTCACGAAATCTTAATATTTAAAAGTTGTCTTGCCAGACAGTTTATTAAATATTCTTATCTCGACCCTACAAATTTTGAACTCATGGAAAAATGTGCATTACAAATTTGTCTTTCAAGACACGAATCTTTAAAATTTGTACGAAGGAGACGAGTATGTAGTATATTCTTACTTGTCCGTCTATATTTACATTATATCTATCATCTTCCTCAATCCTCAATAATTCATTCACATATTTTCATCAAACTCTAACTCTCGAATCAAATCATGAAGTTTAAGATGGGTGATCAAGTGGAGGTTATGGATTAATGGGCTCGTTCATGTCATGAAGTTTAAGAGGGGTGATCAAGAGGGATGACAACTTTTTAATATTAAGATTTCGTGAAAAATATGAACGGGTGCCTCAATCTTTTCAAAAATATAACCCACTTAGTTCAAATTTATCATTTAGGTGTCTTGAAACACAAAATGAAATGACACATTTTTTCATGTTTTAAAATTATAGGGGTTAGATAAGAAACTTAAATAATCCGTCTGACAAGAAAGCTTTGGAAGATAAATTATAGCTCAAAAATATGAACGGGTCACTCAATATTTATAAATCTATGGTCTTTTTGGTACAAATTCACCCTAAATGCGTTTTGAAAAACTAAACTTGAATGTACAATTTCCTATGTTTTTTGGTAGTTGAGGGAACCCTTTTGGAAACATTAAAAGACCGTCGAAAAAGACTGTATTTTTAGGACTTTTAATGGAAAATTTGGACTGATCCCCCAATATTTTTAAAAAACCCGTCGGATTTTGACACTTGTCAAAATTTTATTGGCCTAAGGATTTTTCCAGATCTCGTCTCCCCAGTCCAAATTTGATTGGCTATTTTAGAAATATGTTGAAATTTATGGCTACTTTTCGCTTTCTCTATCTTAAAAGGGGCCATTTTTGGAATTTTTTCTTTATTTATATACTAATTTGAGACCCGTGTATTACAAGAGGCAATTAATGAAAATTTTAATATTTAAATATTAAGCAAAATACAAGCAATAACACAATTATCATATTTTGTTAATACAATTACAACTTACATTAAAATTAAAGGAATTACAAAAGAAACATTACCCAAGTATTTTACAAATAAGAAAAAATTTCTTCATATATAACATTTGTGGTTGCAATGGTCAAATTACCACTAGATTTGGTTTTGTCCTCAATTGGTGAATAATTAGCTATAACACCAATCACATCTACATTGCATATATTACATATTACATTAGTGTTGGTGCATTTTGTGATTATCGCTATGCAATTCTGACCAGCGGAGACGAAGTGGTGAAGTTAGAACAACTTCGCCATAGGTGAAGTTAGAACAACTTCGCCTACAGGCCCAAGCCCAAGCCCGCGAAGTTGGTTTATCTATATATATGTGTGTCTTGTTTAGGGTTTAGTATCCAAAAAGTTAGAGTATTTTGTGTTCAGTTCAATTGTTTAGAGAGAAACAGAGAAGGAGAGTCGTGTGGGACGGCCCGAGGTAGAGCTCACCTCGGGTCGGCCGTGTTTTTGTTTATGTTCGGTATGTAACGTGTTATGGTTATTATATAAAGGATCTGCAGATTCGTTTATTCCATTTGTGTATTTGTTTGTGTGTAATCGTGTTCTTCGTCTTCTACACCATAAACGAGTCTAGGAGGATTCCGCACTCCTAAACATCGTGCGGATCTCGTATCGATCAGCGATGCCCCGGGGGACTTACAATTAGAATAAGTAATGACAGTTATAAGTAAATAACTTCCAACACCACTACAACAATATAAATATATTTATTTCTATTCTTAGAGGTTGTAGTTAGACATGTACAAAAAAGCGGTGTTGAAACTGATCAAAGCAGAAAACCAAACTGAACCATCGGTTCGTATAGCAGTTTGCTTGTTTCACAATTAAACCGGTTTAAACAGTTGACAAATGCTAAAACCTTACAAAATCCGTAAGTTTCAGCATGTCGTAGTCAACACCTTAACTGAGTATTGTACACAGTTACCTAATAATAAATAATGCAACTTTATTGACTTGAGATTTTATTTGGGATTAGATGACTGTGTATGATCTAGGCTAATTGATTAATAAGATAAACTTGCATTTTTTTTAAAAATGCAAGTTTATCTTATTAATCAATTAGTGGTAAACTGGTATTATTTGGAATACAAATAATATGTGATTTGTGTTTGTGTTTATATTGGTTATTATTGCGCGGCTTGCTTTGTTTTGTATAAGTGAATGTGTGAACCCTCGGTGGGCAAAAGTGAAATTGCACTAATTTTGACGTTATTTTATTAATCTCGTGAAAATAACGTTAAAAGTGACGGACGGTTAATCAGGCATCATGTAGTGGCATTGATAGCCGAAAGACAAGGGTACATGCACCGATCAGCCGGTGTCCCGATGATTGAGTGCTATGTGCCTTATGTCCAAGGCTTGATGCAAAACTACTATCGAGCCGGGGGTCTCACCGGAAGCAGCCTCTCTATCCTTATAGGGTAGAGGTAAGGCTGTCTACATCTTACCCTCCTCAGACCCTACCATAGCTTTGCTATTGGTGGGATATACTGAGTACGATGATGATGATGATGTGTAATCTGCAGCTTTGTGTTTACTGATCTGTTTGTGTTTTTGGTTTAAGGCAATTTGTGTTCGTTATAATAAATTATTTAAACGTTATGAAAGATGACAATGGACAGAAAAAGAGGTCGATCATTAAGTATTAATAATGTAAAATAAGTGGGAATAGTTATGCGAATAAATGTATATCTGAGCTTTATAAATACAAAATAATGATATCTACAAACAAAAGTAAAACCAGGCCCGGCTCTGAGAAAGCAAAAAAAATATTTAGGTCGAAGGCGAAATTTTTTTGGACCCTGATTAAAAATAAGTATTTTGTTGGTTTAAACAATTAAATTTTTATATAGGCTTACTTGGTTATAATTTGGGTTGTGTAAAATTTTTTTGTATAAAAATAGAATTGAACATGTCTCAAATAAGACTTGAACTCATAAGATTTTGGTTGAAAGTAATACCCCTTTGCCACTAGACCAAGCTAGTGGTCATGTAATTAAGTTTAAACATTAAATATACATATTGTTTTCAATAAAAATAAATATTTTTTTTTAAAATAATAAAATTTCGGGCCTGTGGCCGTCAACACCCCGCCACCCCTATGGGCCGGCCCTGGGTAAAACAAAACCAAAAATTACGTCACCTTAAAATGCAACCATAGCGGTGAACAAAATACAGTGTTCACAACTAAACCGGTTAAAGAGGTTTTAAACAAAACCGAATTGGTTTTTATCAGTTTGACAAGTTCTAGCCTAAAACGGTTTCTAAACCGTACCGGTTTGAGCCAAACGGGTATATGATTATGAAAAAAAAGCCGGTGTTGAAACTGATCAAAACCGAACCGAACCACTGTTTCATATAGCAGTTTGTTTGTTTCACAATTAAACCGGTTAAACAGTTGACAAATGTTAGAAATAGCTTACAAAATCCGTTTAAATAAAAAAAAAGTTAATAAATACCGGTTTAGTAAAACAAATTTTTTAAGTGCTATTTTAAGTCATTAGATATTCACATAATTTTATTGTATCCCAACTTTATTTGTGTTTCTCAACAGTTCACCAATTTATTTTAAGTGCTATTTTAACATAGGTAGTAAATAATTGCTGAAACAATAATGTATTATATATATTAGTTGAATTGTAGATATGTAATGTTTAAAATTTAAACAATAAAGTCGCGTGATTGGTAGATTTTTTAGTAAGTTGTTAAATTTGTTAGGCAAGATAAACAACTAATAATCCTTTATTTATGTTGTTACAAATGAGGTTATAGATTGTTTGATTACAATTTTTTTTTAAATTATAATAAAAATAACATTTTAAACGTAACGTTTCTAGTATATTTATAAACATAAAAGAAAAGTTACGTTTAAATTAAACCAAATTCACCTATTATCGTTGACAATTTTGGTTAGGTTCGACGATCAAATATTTTAAATATGTTTAATATTACTTATAATACTTTCAATTCAAAATTAAATGCAAAAGTGTATCACCTGATATCCATATTGAACTATAAGACATAAGATATTGAAACCCAAATTAGTTTTAAACGAATATTATTAAAATTTAAAGATTATGTTTGTTAATAGTCTTTTATAACGATTTTTTATATAAGATATTGAAACCCAAATTAGTAGGAAGTTCCGTGAATTTTTAAAACTAATTTGAAATTCTTTCCTAAAAGATTTTTTTAATTTTTGTTAACTTTTTAATTAAAAGTTAACCTTATAATTTTAAAAATTAGGTATATAGACTATTATGAACGATAAATGTTAAGTAGTCTGAAAATAATAATAAAAAAGGTATTTCATTTATGTGTTACAAATGAGGTTATAGATTGTTTGATTACAATTTTTTTAAAATTATAATAAAAACAACATTTTAAACAAACTACACAATAGGTATTAGTACTAATCAAGAAGCACATTTGGTAATAAAAGCCAAACATGTTTTTTTTAATTCAAAATCCACATCCTAACAGTAATATGTTTAAAGAAGAAATAAGAAATGTGTTTGGCGCCATCTATATACCACTGCAATAAGAAATGTGTTTGGCGCCATCCTAACAATAATATGTTTATGAATCCATACTTTTTCACAATAAAAGTTTAACCTCTGATTTTCATATTACCATGTCTTTGGGAGAGAAATTGGACCAGAACTTAGCACACACAATATTGGTTATCCATAAATTATGTCAAATAATCACTAATGAAGCAACGACTTAAAATGAAACCACTGCACATTAAGAAGTTCATGTTCTACCAGTACTGTTGATATTCTTATATCCAAAATCTTCCAAGTAAAAGACCTTGCATAGCAATTTATTTGGTAATGTTGATAGAAATATTACTCTACAAGTAAACTTGTTAAATACAAAACATGGGCCTCTATATTTAAATAAAAGAAAGATGAACATGCCATATTTGTGTTGTTTCATCTAATTTTAGCCGAACACGAACACATACATATAATTGAACAACATTGGTTTAAGTGAATCAATTACCATAGAGGAGGGAATTGAGATGTTACATGATAATAAGCAGCAAAGGAAAGATTTCAGTACCTACACATGTAGCACACGGGTTTCAAGAGCTTCAACCCATGCGTTATGTTAATATCCAGGCCTTGTTTCGGTCATGTTCTCCGCGTAAGCAAGCAAACAATATGCAGAGACAGATTTGGAAGCACTACGACGAAACAAGAATTTAGAAAAACATGTTATCACATATAATAAGAATTTAGCAACCACAAACATTCATCTATAATATGAATAATCAACGAATACTATATGTATGAAAGTTGAAAAGCAAACACAATAGAGAAACCATATACATTCAAGTAACAGAATGAACAGCTAATAAACTAATATTATGAAATCAATAAGTGCAGAATCAACTGATATGTGAAGTGAATATAAATAAAATAAACATTTAGCAACAAATTAGGTCGGTGATCCATCACACATCATCACAATCACAAACCTAGGGTTCCAAAACCACAAACACTCATCAACGAACCTGAATAATCAATTTCGTAACAATATCAATGGAAACATGAGCTGAATGATGAATGCGTAAACCTTACGCAATACGCTTTACGATGATAAAAGCAGTCGGTGATCAATATAAACCCTAGGAAATTAGGTCTACGGATCATATTACATACACAAGCTAATCATAACAGATTTACAAAAGAATAAGATCAACACAAGTTGTAATCATTATGAACAAAATCAGTGTAATCGATATAAAAATAAATAATGATTAGAGCAAATTAGGGAACAGACCTTTTGAGAATAAAAGATAGTAGTGATGGAGTTAGGAGAGTTTTGGAATTTAGGGTTTGAGTGGAATAAAAGATAGTAGGTTTGAATAACAACAAAGTGGGATGAGAATGACCATGTAGGATCCATATTTTAGGAAATGGGTTAAAAAGTATGAGAATAGATGAGAGTATGACAAATGACATTTAGTAGTAGTTATTTATTAGAGTAGTGAGATATTCATGATGCTTGAGTGACACTATCTAAAGAAAGACAGGTAGTGGAGTTTTGAAGTTGTTTTAGTCTTTATCACAAGTAAAAGATGGAATGTTTTATATGACTGTCATTTATCAATATGTATTTCTTTATCCTAAACTTTACATTATTGTTGGATTTTCATTTTGTTGCTATTTTTATGGCGTGGGCGGTAAACAATTTTCAGTTGCATACCAAAAAGATCGTCAAAGATCTGACACTTATGAATCGTTCATCTAAAAACGGTTTGTGTGAGTAAAAATATTGCTTGTGGATTCATTTGGGTCTACTAAAGTTATACGAGTGAATTCGAGTGTACTCAATTATACAAACGTATCAATTGTGTCTTCTCAAATTATAAAATGGGCGAACATTTGTCACTATTATAAACAAGCTAACTTGAATTGGGTAAACCCACCATCAACGTCTCCTCTCCCATAACCTGCCTTGTTGTCGTCTCCCATGGCCCCTACACCCTGCTAGAGGCGGATTCATAGTGTTAGAAAGGTGGGCCAAGGCCACTTTTGCGTCTTTACCACACCTAGATGTTTGATTGACAATGGCACCTGAAGAAACACAGATCCAATCCCCTTAACGGGTCCTGGATCTAATGAGTCAACCGGGTAGGATACAATAACAACCAACACGATATGAGCACAACTTCCCAAAGTCTAGTGACCGAAACATGCAAAACAGACACCGTGAGCTCGTTACAAGAAGGACAAGAGGGGGGGGGGATCTTCCCGTAACCACCCTCCGGTGTGAGAATAAGTACTGTTCTGATGTAAAAGAAGTACTAGAGTATTGAGAGTAAACACTTGGGAGTGAATGTGTACCTCATGCAGATGAAGAGGGTATTTATAGCCGAAGGATGTGGGAATTGTGATTGGGCCAGTTGTCCCTTTCTAGAAGATCTCTCATAACCGTCTGGACGCGTGTCTCCTCGTGATAGATTGAGCTATACGTCCCATGTGCATGGGTATAACAACCAGGACACGCGTCATCTATGATAGGACGAGTTGATCCCTGGCCATGTGCATGGTTATAACAACTTGGCCAGGTTTCCTCCATCCACTGGTTGATGAGTCACGTATTCTCCAGGTAACGATCGTGGTTATTCTTCTAGAAGGTAGTTAGTTATTTATAGCTGTCCTGTTGGCATTGCCTTCTGGTCAATCTTGGCAGATAGATGTGCTATCATGCGGATGACGTCTGAGGGTGCCCGGATGCTTCCGCGTGTGATACGAAGATGTTCTTCCTCTATCATGTTATGCGGATGATCCAAATGTTCCACGGGTGGCATATGAGGGGTTCCTTTCCGACCCACGGGTGACACTTGTGGGTATTTGGGTCTTTTTTGGTACCCTACCTCTACAAGTCCCCATAGTCCATTGTTTCTTCCGCATGAAGTTTTTATGCGGATGAAATTTTGGACTTAAGATAAATTTGGGGGTTTTTGAATTTTTTACGCCAGTAGAAATATCTTCTGTTGTAACTGTAGATAATCTTGAAAAAGGACAAGTTGACCACTCGCAGCCGCTTGGGCAGGTGATATGACGTTTATGACGGCTGTCACTGTACCCGACTTTGCACCTTTTTCCCTTTTTTGAATTTCCCACGTGACGTGGCGTTTGTTTATTGGATATTGAGTTTCTCTCTCCACTGTTCATATCCCATCGCATTAATTGCTTTAATTTGAACAATGCTTTCATTTGGGTGGTAGAAAGTGAAACGTTTGATAAAGTAAAAGAAGAAGGTCCTTGATTACATGTTTTCAAAAACCGAAAAAGAGAAATTTGTACCGATGTGTTTATTTTATTTATTATCATGTTTCTACTTTTGTTTCGTTTACATTATATGAAATATAATAAAAAAATTTTTTAAACGTTACCCCTGAAATTTATTTCTAGATCTTCCACTGGAAATATTGTTAGGAAAATGATTTTCATATTTGAGTCAAATTTATTATTGCTATAATTATCATTATGTGAGTCTTATAAATAAAAGAAAGAGACTTGGATAATATTTGGTGTTGGTTTTCTGTATAAAAGTTGATCTGTATAAAGATCAATGTAACATGATTGGGTTATATATATTTATATGTATGTATATAAAATTAAGAAAGAAAAAGAAGAAATAAATACACTTACGTTTATTCTTATTATTTCAAATGAAAGTGGAAGTCTTTTGATTATAATAGATGCATGGTTTTTAACCAATCAAAATTCACTTTGCATATAATTAATTTATATTCAACTGATGCATCTCTTCAAAACATGGCTTTCTTTCTTTTCATTTTGTAACCGTTTTATGAAAAGTAACGGTTTTAAAATGACACATGGTGTTTCCTTTTAAACGGACGAAACGTTTCCATGGCACCTTTTCGGGGTCCTCCATCATGTATAAATAGAGGGAAACCTCATTTGTTTTTCTCAAACTATTTTTTTACAACACAAATACTCTCCAAAATCTCTCCCTTTTAAACACTAGAAATTACTTGTAATTTTGTTGCTATAGAAACAAAATTCTTGTAAACCGAAATCCTTAGTCTCACTAGTTCAACCGGGTTGACTTCTCTTTGTGCAAGAGTTGATCAACAAAATCTACATACGTTGCTTCATTGTATCTTGGGAGGCAATTCGCCGATATCCGCTGCACACAAGTCGAACGACTGAAGGTGGCGAATTTGCTTTAAGGACAGAGAGCACTCGCCTTGAAGCAATAAGTAATAGAACACGCATTTCGTAAACCAAAAACAACAAATACACTATCCGAAATTTTGGATATCCGGTTTTGAACATCCCTAGTTTCATCCACTTTCTCATCGCAGCTTTCCTGGTGCCCGAAACACACTCCATCGAACATTCGAACTTGGTATCTGCTTGTTACATAGTATAGTCTAACTATTCTGGTCAAAGTAGTCATTTTTCTAATCTAAAATTGGCATAATATCTAATGAAGGTCAAGAACTATGTGTTACTATTACCTCATAATTTTTTGAATTCAACATATTGAATTTGTTTTTGTTGCGTACGAATGAGTTTTGAGTTTTGTGTTCTATGTGTTATACTTATTGATGACTGCATTTTGGGTTGATTCGAACTAATCATTAGTTTAGTCACGATAAATTTGCAGGAGGTCAGTGTTAGATAAAAGAAGCTAGCGAGGTATTGCAGGAGTATACTCACGATTACGGGTAATATTCAAGTTACTCCGGCTTTCTTCCCTTTTTATTGCAAACTTAATCTTATTTCTCATATTTGAATACTTGTGTCATATGAATATGAATTTAGAATTTATGAATAGTTTTATTAGAATTTGAATTTTAGGGCGAATAGAACAATTATTGAAAAGAAAGTCGTCAGTCTTTGGTATGTTCTACGACCTGACCCAACCCGAAAACTTAACGTTTGGTTGTGAGAAATTTGACTATTAAAAAAAGGTGAACCGATAGAAAAAACTTATGGATCCGCTACTGATGATGAGGCCATATAGTCCACAGGATTTGAACTTGCGCTGGAAAAGTTTCTAGTCACGCCCTTTAACCACTCCGGTGCGATAACCCTTAAATCTCCACATAGTTTCATCAAGGAATCTTGAATGTTGATGTTTGTTTAAAGAAAGTTGTTAGAATTCAAGAACTGTGAGCGTATAAGACATATCCGCCAACAAAACATATACGCCATATAGTGCTGCCTATATAAATATTGTTTCTTGTATGTATAATTTTTCATTATGAGATAATAAAGTTTTCTTCCCTGCTTCATTTTTTCTTTTATTTATGTGTTATCGTTTTCTACGATTACATGGTACCAGAGCATGATTGCTAGTTATGCTCTTCGTTTTAACTGGTTTCTCTCAATTCATCGATTTTCTCTCTTCATCCCATGTTTCTTCTTGATCTTTTGATCATTCTCTTATCATCGGCCCTGGTTTTCCTCGGGTACTGATCTAGTTATTTTCTTGATAAACCTCTTTTTCATCACTTTTCCATCTACTTTTCTTCTTTTTAGAAGATTACCCTTCAAACTTCACCATTTTTTTCTCAACATATTCTTTACTTGGTTCTGATATGTTTCTCATAGTTTTAGATCTTTTCTCATTCACTTTCACTCACAATCTTGCCTTTTTTTCCATGTTATCAACTTACACGCCGTATAGGTTTCCTTTACTTACACGGCGCATAAGCGCCTTTTCATTCGTATAAGTCTCAACGTATATCTTATACGCCATATAAGTTTCTCTTACTTACACTGCACATAAGTATCCAAAGTATATACTTATATACCGTAAGTGTTATACGACGCATAAGTCTTGTTTCTCTTTCGTTCTTTCTTTTCGTGCGTTTGTTTCGTTTTGCTGTGTTTTCAATGCCGCTTCAAACAATTATGTTGTACAATATGTGACCATTGATTCCTCGAATCCTCTTTAGCTTCACCCTCTGATTATCTCGGTATGATCCTCGTTTCCAAATTCTTTGACTGTACTGGTTTTGGAGCTTGGAAAAGAGCAATGACGATTGCTCTTTTAGCTAAAAACAAGCTCTGTTTCATTAACAACACTGTAACCATGCCGGTTAATGAACCACATCTTGCTTTTTGGCAACGTTGCATTGATATGGTGATATCATGGATTCTTAACCCTCTCACTCATGATATCCGTGATAGTTTTTTTTGTCACACCCCGACTTACGGCCTAGGCGTGTGACCAACAGTTGGTACCGGTTTTGTAAATATATCAGAGTTTGTTTTTAGCGGAAGCTTATTTTTAAAAAAATATTTATTTACTTTGAAACCATTAACAATAAATTATAATTTCTTTTGTTTGAAAAACTTTCTTGTGTAATAAATACCCAAGTAATTATTTTATAAATCTTTATTTAGTTTATCTTGTTATTTTAATCATTTAAAACAATGAGCCATCTCTACCTTGCGTTCATCCACTTCATGAATGGCTCCAATTCTTGATACTGTAATTTCCTGAAATGTTACAAAATACGTCAGCGATATGCTGGTGAATACGCTAACGCTAAAAATATTTTCTTCTACTTAATTACCCCTCGAGACCGCGTAAGTCTCGGCCCATCTTGGCTTAGGAATAATTAAGTTAAAACAATATCATTATAAACTCGAGTCTCTACACTAGGTCACCCCAGCAAAACACCACAGCGTTTCGACATACTTAGGTACCATATATATACACATGGTCAGTCTCACTCGAACATACTTAGGTCCGGCCCATCGTGGCTGGAGGTCGTGACCAAGCGTGGTGCGATGTGCCCACCGCATTTTACCACATATGTAAGGATCCAGACAAACGTATACTACAGCCTGTGGGCTAGGCTTTTACTCTTATTTATAATGTTTTTATAGACACTTAGTCTCATGTAACATATAACATGTTAACTCGTTTAAAAACAAGTTCGTAAAAGTGGGGCGTATTCACCTTTTCGATTTGGATCGGCTTCAATACACCGTCCGAGGGTCTTTCCCGTTGCTATCTCGCACCTATAATACGAGTATAAGCTTTTCTTTTGGATCAGCTTCAATACAATGTCCAAGGGTCTTTCCCTCTTCTTTGTTATCTCGCACCTATAATATGAATATAACTTTTTGTTAGTCGGATATATATCCGGCTTAAGACCTCTAGTCTCTTTTGTAAAATCTTTACCTCGATTGTAATTTCTTTATAAACTTTTAGTTCAAAACATCTTTTCTTTATTTTAAACCTTTAGTTTAAAATATTATTTCTTTCTTTTCTTTTTCAAGTTAAAACTCTTTCTTTTAATTTTTTACTTTTCTTTTCTTATATAAGATAAGCCTCTAGTTTATCTTGTCTTTCTTTTTCTTAAATTATACGCTTTTTCTTTATTAAGAAACGCATACTTTTCTTTTCTTATTACTTAAGAATAATAACTTAAATAATATCATCAACTTTTACTATTTTCTACTTTATCTTTTCCTTTAATTTTATAATATGTTTGAACCTATAGTCCAAATCAGATTTCTCTTATTCTCATTTTCGGACCTTTAGTCCGTCATGTTTTCTTTTCTATTTTTTCCAAAAACGTATATCTTTTAGTTTTATATTAATAATTCAACCAATATATAATACTTTTATCTTTATTTATTAAAAAATATTCTTTTATTATTTCTTTATCATTTCTCTTTTCTTATTATTATTTAAAATTTATTTCAATAATAATTATACTTTATTTATAATAAAGATTTATACTTTTATCTTTATCTTTATATTTTCTTTTCTTTATTTTCGAGGTATTGATTATAACCTTGACTAGGGTCTGAGCCTTTATTATTTTATAGATATTTTATTCGAGCATTATGCCTACCTTGTTTGGCTTATTATTTTCTAAACTCACGGGCAACACTTCGACGTTGGCACGTATATCGAGAATTTTGATCAACTCCTCCTTGGCACACAAATCGAGGCACGCCGGTCTTCAAGTCTCGTCGGTACGCATTACGAGGCGGGTCGTCTCGGGTCAGCACGTACTTCGAGGCGGAACATCGGCTCGTCTTGGGTAGAACGTCGGGTCGTCTCGGGTCAACACATACTTCGAGGTGGAATGTCGGGTCGTACTGGGTCGGCACGTACTTCGAGATATTGTGGTCGATACTTTGGGGTATCGTCGGTTTATGACACGGATTACGAGGTATAATGTCAGAGTTTTATGGTCACGGAAAACGAGGTCATCGGTACACGTTTATCGAGGTATTTTTATTTTTTTAGAGAGAGAGTGTGTATTCTAGAGAGAAAGTAGTGTGAGAATGGTGTGTGTGAAAATGAATGAGTTGGGTTGCTATTTATAGAATTTTCCCGGGACCCGACGTGATACGCGATGGTCCTTGATCATGCCAACGCGTATCGCGATGCATGCATGATGAGTCATAGGTAGGTTTGCCACGTGGCAGACGCGGTGCCACGTGGTGACACGTGGCGAGCTTTATGCCACGTTGTGCCACGTGGCAGGACACGTGTCACATCGTCATGACTTTAAGCCACATTGTGACACATGGCAGGACACGTGTCACATCGTCATGGCTTTATGCCACGTAGTGACATGTGGCATGACACGTGTCTCGTCATCGCGATACGCGATGACGTTTGGTTATTGGTCGTCGCGTATCGCGGTCAGGCCTGGTGACAGATTTTTCATTTTTGATTTTTAAGTTTAAAACTTTGTCATTTTTGGTCCTTTATGTTTTTGAATTTGGTATTTTTGACCCGTTATTTTCGTTATGTTACATCCTTTCCACCTTGAAATGAATCTCGTACACGAGATTCTCTTCTTAGTATAAGTGAGAGTACTTTTTCTTTATTTAGTATTCAGGTTTCCAAGTATATTCAGGGCCTCTTTGTGAGTCCCTTTTTACTTTAACTTATTTCAACGTTCGCCTCTTTTTCTTTCTTGTTTTCGAACCTTTGATTTGAATTTTGCCGTTCTATGAATTTTAAATTTTTGTTTATTTCTGCTTCTTTTAATTGTATCGATAAAGGTTTCTTGGCTAGATATTTACACCGGTTAGAGGCGTGGAATACATCATGTATCTCTTTCTTTCCTTCGGGGAGTCGCAAACGGTATACATAGTACCGATTTGCTCGAGTTATTAAAAATGGTCTTATAAAAGTGAGCTAAGTTTTCTTTTCTTACTGAAACGAATGACGTCGTTTTAAGGCGAAAAATTTATATTAACACCCTATCGCATAAATCATATTCTAATGGCTTATGATGGACGTATAACTCTTCTGGTGATCTCACGCCATCTTAAGTCGTTCATAGATTTGTTATACTTTATTCGTCATTTCTTGGACTACTTCGGGTCCACTTCGGGTCCAGATATGGTTATCTTTCGTTTAGACCAATACACGGGCGTTGGCTTTTATGTTCATATAACATCTCATAAGGTGTGGCTCGAATGTTAGTATGGAAAATAATTATCCAACTTCTATTTAAATCTTTTATACTTGCGCGGTGTGTAACCTCGTACGTTTAGTTTATTCTTTTCATTCTGCCCATCTATTTGGGGATGATAGACAATGCTAAAGTTCAATCGAGTTTTTAACGTTTGTTGGAAAGTATCCCTTAAATGGGATTTAATTAGACTGTCTTGATTGGAGATTATTAATAGTGGCACATCGTGTAGAGACACGATGTTGTTCACATAATTTCATGCTAATTTATCCATCGAGTATTATTCGTTAATTGGGAGAAAGATGGGTAAACTTTGTTAGTCTATCAATAATAAACTATCTTGTCATGGATTCTTGGAAAATTTCGTAATACAGTTCATAGTTATCTTTACTCATTTCTTCATGGGGAGTTTGGGTTGTTTTAAAGTAATCCAAAGATTTCTTGTGCTCGATTTTGACTTGAAAATGAATTTGATCTTTCATTATATACGAAGTGATATCTTGGTCATGTTCTTCTATTAATGATTCGATCTAAGGTTTGTGGTATGTTTTATAACTTTTTGAGTACATCTTGTACTTATGAGCTTTGTTCATTATCGTCTCGTATAGCTTCCATTATTGGTATCAAATTTTGTTTTTCGAGTATGTTGGAACCCACGGTGTATCAATCCAATCCCAATAACAAATCTCAGATCTGTATATAACAGATTAATACCTTAACAATAGATCTAGCTCATAATTACCTTAGATTATGTGTTGCATATGTATATGTATTATCAGTATATATGTATTAGTAATGTTATAATATTAGTATGAAGATCGGGAGAGGATTTGGACAGGGTTACGTTAATTAACTCTCAAAACTTAAATTAAACGTGAACAGTGTTCACTATATATAGATGATAGGTCTGGTTCGCTAACATCCCCTAGCGAACCAGACGCTACTTCGTTACATACATAAATAAAACAAAATATCTTAACGAATCATCCTCTGATTCGTTAACATCCCCTAATGAATCAGAGGGAATAACCTTAAGTCTTAGTTCTCTAACATCCCCTAGCGAACTAGACATTACATTAGAGAACTAGAGAATAACTTAATAGTTTATTACATTAAACATAAACTAATTACTTTAACGATAATTACAAAGACTCAAGACGCGAAACCGTGCACTAACAGACACCCCTCGTCTTGAGCTCTTTGTATTTTAAGTTACTTGAAGCACTTGGACTGCCAGTCTCTGCAACTGTGAATTCCATTTTCATGACAAACACATACAACACGTTGGAATTGCATAGCTAGGTCGTAGTCTTCATTGCGCTCGATCAGAATCTGTTTCCTGTGTAGCACGTCATTGTTTGTTTCAGATAAATTAACCAACCACAATCTCAGTCTTCAGTCCTTTACCAAGTACAATGACGGCCTCGCCCGTACGACTGTCATAGTACCAGCGGTTGAACGAGTGATGCATGTTGGTGCATTGTCTTCACCGGCACTCGTTTCATCGTCTTCGGCGGCTTTACTTTAAGGACAAGTTTCTTCCAGCCAGTCCTTGGATCAATCTTGTCAATACGTTTACGTCTCGGGACCTGGGGCTTGAAGAACTTGAACCCATGATTGACTTCGAACAACAAGTGTTGATAAAACCACTCAGCTGTCCGGATGCCACCACGATTGATAAATGGACACCTCGCGAGGGTACGAACATCCCAACGCGGTAGTGTAAGAACGTCCATTATCTTCTCGTAATACTGAACTCCCTTTTCCCATTTAACTATACATACCTTAAGCTCGGAATCATATAGCCATGAGACGATATCACCATGAACCTTGGATACAGTCTTAAAGGAAGTCACTTGGTTTTATTTGACCCATGCAGCTGCTATGTCTTTTCGTTCTTGATCAACATATCGATACGCCTTGATAATCTTACCCGCAGCTTTATGACTGAACCATTTAGCAATATCAGCATCAGTTGGGTTCACAGTTGAGTCAAAGCGAGTATCCACAACCTTCTTTCCCTTAGTTGTCTTCTCCAGATCATCCTCTGCTGTTTTAAAAGTCTGCTCATTAAATACCGGAGCACCTTGATCAACGTTTATGTGTTGATACAAGTCGGGAAATTCCTCAGCAGTGACGTCTTCCATCTCAACATCCTCATCTTCATAAATAAACTCCGTATTCATTTGAATAGACGGATCATCTGTTAAACCTTCCTCATTCACCACCTCAACATCTGGCTCTGTCTCTAACACGATTAATTGTTCATCATTTAACCCTAGCAGTATGGAAATCTGCTCTCGTGTTAGAGACCTATCAACGAACTCACCACCTTCAATCTCATTAGCATTCACCATGCTCCTAATCACCCCTTTTCCATCCATAAATATTACCGTGTCAGCTTCAATCATCTCAATTGGTTTAGCAGCTGAGTAATCACGATAAACAACAATCTGTTTGTCCGAGTCATCAACAGAACTCGTACCCGCACCAGAAGCTGGGTCTTGAGTTTGTTTAGGCTCACCACCAGCACCAGTCTCATCATCATCAGAATCTTCCTCATTATTCTTGATCTTCTTTAAAGCATCTTTGCATGTCAATTGTAAGATCAGATCCTCTTGTTCTTTAAGTTTCACCCCCTGAAACTCAATAATCTCATGTAGGGCCTTGGTTTCTTTTTTACAGAAAGAAACATAACTGAGTAGTTTCTTCTGATTCTCCATTAAGCGTTCTTGATTCAACCGATCAGCAGATATCTGGTTCTCATACAAATGCAGAAGATTTTAAAGCATGTCTGTCTGACGATTTGGTGGCAAAGCATACAAGGATGGATGAACTGGTTGGATTGGACCTTGAGGCCTTGTAATTCTCATAAATGAGAGATCACTAGGAGGAGGAGGCCTCATAGATGTTGTTGGAGGAACTGTAGCCACTGTATCAGTCGGCAAAGGTATTTTAGTTAACGCTGACTGAGGAATCATACCCAACTGCTCATGTGGAACCATCTTCATTGTTAAAGTCATCGCCGGAGTGCTAGTTGTAACTGGTACTACTGGACGTTGAGGCGTTGGTTGACGAGGTGGTGGCACACCGATGATTACACCAGCCCCAGCAGATACACGTCTCTTCTTTGATGGCTCAACAGTTGCCACTTCCTTGCCTTTTCTCTTTCTTTCTCGTTGAGCTGCAATAGTGGCAGCTAATGCAGCCTCAACTGCGGCTTGTTGCTCTCGAAGAGCTGCATCACCATTACCACCATTTCCACCTTCATTACCACCATCATCTCCATCATTAACATCGTTCCCACCTTCTCCTTCCTCACGCTCGGAATCTGAATCATCATGAATCCAGCGATACTCGGAAGGACATACATAATTAGGATTAACGATATGACCAATCAGTCGTTTATTCGCTGGCCTCCCCTTCCTATAAATCAACATTCTATGAACGGTATTAGCTTTCATGTGTTCCAAAGGAAGCACATCATTCAGCTGAGTTTGATCAATAGCTAAATTGAAAATTAAGTCTTGAATGATCAGCTGTAGGAAGCGAGGATACATTAAAAATTTCTTCTTTTGAAGTGTTTGTTGAACTTGTTCTTTCAGATGATCGTAAACTAGCTCATAGTAGTTAAAAGCTTTGTTGAGAATAAGAGCAACGAAAGCTGACTGTATACTACTTCTGCATTGATCAAAACCACCACGACGACCACTCATACAATGAATTAAGACATGGAGAAGATATTTGTATGGTGGACATAAGCCATTCTTGTTCAGCATAGAGTCATCAATACTCCCACCATATCGCAGACGAGTAAACAAACTGTTGATCAACTGCTCGTCAAATTCACTCGGGTTGTTATCATTATCTACGAATTGAAGCACACGGCGAACCACTCCCACATCAATTGTAATAACAGTTTGGTTAATCGTGGCTCTAATGTGATTCTCCACCTCAACAACCTCAGCAGTATCCTAAAACTGCCTAATAATACTTAGATACACTTTAGGTCGAGCAGTGATTGCATAACGTATCACCGAGCGTCTTAAGAATGTTAACATGTCTCCTAACACATCAACGTCAGCAATATCTTGATCAACATAAGCACAGATATTTTGTTTTGGATCATTAGGTAATAACACAACATCTTCCTGTTGTTCTTGAGGTGGTTGCTCTTGTGGTGGTTGTTCTTGCTGCTCTTGATTAGCAACCAGTGGATCTTGATTTACTTGATCAGCCATGATTACTGAATGAATGTAAACCAAGATAAGTAATATGAAGATGTAATATACATACATATATATATATATCTATTTAGTTATAAATGGTGTATTTAATTTCATATGATATGTGTAATTAATTTATTTACGCGTTTAGACGGTTGGAGTAATTTATTTACTTTAAAATGTAATCTTAAAATTTAATTAAATAATTAAAAAGAAATGTCATTCGTGTGATTATCACTATGATTCGTTATCATCCAGTAACGAATCAAGCGATTCGCTATCATGTAAATAGGTTAACGAAGTAGACATAGCTGATTACTATGTAAAAGGATGAACTAGAATCTAGTTCGTTAAATTTTGACGAATCCACATTTGATTCGCTAATTAACTTATTCGCTTAATCTAAATCGTGTATTTCCTTAACGAATTGGACACGAAGCAGTTCCAATTCGCTAAAGATAACGAATGGTCAAGAATTTAGACTTAATCTTTGACTCGCATAGTCAAAGTCAAAATTAATAAGAACATCGACGGTCAACTGGACAAAAACCAGATTCAATTAGCTCATGCTTATCGTTGAGTAATCAAAACAACAGGTCTATCCAACTCGGAATCACAATACGAAGCTCAAGGTGTTAAGATTGAGGCTTAACACCATGACATAAATAAATTAATTGGTAAGCTAAATAGAGGCTAAAACCCCAAACAGATTAACGTTCAATCAACCTAGCAAACTATAATCAATCGTTGATTAACATCTACCCAAGGTCTCGGAATCATATTCCGGTGACATTGAATCATAAATAAGCTACAAACATAGTATATCATAAATAAATTAGGGTTTAGAACTTAGAAAACCCTTTGAACAAAAAATTCCATAATTAGTGTATTAAAACACCGTCATTTTTGACGAAAATCACATAGATATGATCGTTTATACCTTAGTAACACAATGATACTTGTGAAAGATCAAAATTTGAAGGTCGAAATTCAGAGAAAAATTTGAAAAAGGTGACTTTAGTGTGAAGAAAAATGATAAACAGTGGAGGACTGTTCGTGTTTCTTGTCCTATATAGCCTAGCACGCCACCCAAGGTACCCTTTGTATGAATCAAGCGATTCGTATAAACTTTAAATTAATGAATTAGACAATTCGCTATTCCAATTCGTTACTACATAGTAACAAATAAAAAAGGAGAAGCGAACACGACATGACTCGTGTTATGATTCGTTAAATATGTATAACGAAGGAGAAGTGATTCGTTACAGAGTGCGGAAGCGAATTAGGTGAACGAACTACAACTTAGTTCGCTGAGGAATCACCTAGTTCGTTATCCATACTTAACGAAATAACTGTTAACAAATTAAAAAAGTTTATTTAATTTTAACCTAAATAAATAAATGAATTAAATAATAACCAATAAATATTACCAAGGACCATTTTATCCCGATAATTGAATACTTTAAAAATATGTTTCACATTCTCGAAACATAACTTATATTATTAAATAATATGTAAAGAAAGAAAGATAGAATATTTTTGGTATTTTGTAAAAATTTTAAAGAATGCATGTACAAAGAAGTATCTGAACATTTTAAAATTGAACAATCTTTTTGTGTTTTTCTATGATTTAACAAAAGCAGTACATATTTTTGTGTTTTTGTTGAGTTGAAACAGAGAATCATATTGACCAAAGTGCCCTTCCATCACAATTTTATATTTCAGCGATATTATGACTGGCGTTAAGTCGATCATTGGTATTGTTGTCCACTTATATCTAATAACAAACTTTCAAGTGTTTTTGTGATATGTTTAATTGATTCAATTATAGCACAGAATATTAGAAACTATCAGCCTCTAATCTCGGTTCAAGCTTAATTTGATTTTTGCCATATCACCCCAACTTGACTTAAACCATTATATTGTTGATCAAAATTTATTTTAAAGAAATTTATGAGCAATGCATTGATTTTCTATTACTGTGAATGAATATGCACGAGTCCATCTGTCTGCTTACATACATTGTATCCCTTGGGGTCCGTTTCTTAATGGTATTAAGACGCACGCAAGGGAGGAACCATGTATGACTACAACGGATTTTGATCAAGTCAGTAATTTGGAAGTTTGTACTAAGTACAACAGCGATCAAGTTTAATGACTTTGGGTTTGCTCTAGAAAGCGAGTTAAATATTCATGCTTATGAATACCTAGATGATTTAGCCGCATAAAGACTCATAGTGTCCAGAACCTCAAAGCTTGTTATTTGCTTTATTTTATTTTTAGTTGATCAAACAAGTATAAGGCTTGAGTATGACAGGTTATTACCTTTCTGCCATCCTCACCGAGATTTTTTCTAGAGACTAACATCCCTTTCAATTTGGCGTTTCTTTATGTTTATATCACATACTTTACTCTACTTGGTTGTTTTAAGACCTACCAATGCACCAATACAATTAAGCACACAGTCTTTTAAGCTTACTTTTTGCTGGACTTGGAGTCAAGATAATCAATGTACTATCATTTTCTCTTTTTGCTTCATAAACTCAAAATATTTGAAGAGCATAAAAACAAAATAAAGATAAATTTAATCGCCCCAGTTAATTTAAGTCTATAAATAATTGGCTGTTCTATCAATTCAACAAGTGAATAATAGGACCAAGACATGCAAGCATGCTTCACAAACTTAAATAACCGACATAATTTTCAGCGAGAAAATAATCTAAAACCGCATAACGAACGCCCCAACTATTTTCCATTATCAGGTAAATGGATAACCTGATCATTTACAAGTAAATGTCAGGACCAAACATATACACGTACATGCCCTTCATGTGTAGATAATTGACATAATTTTCAGCGAACGCATGCAAAAATCTTTTTGGTTTTTCTCTATACAGACTTTAAAACACAATATTTTTGTCTTTTTCAATTTTTTTATAAACAAAATAAACTTCACATTCTTTTTGGATTTTCGGATTTTTCTGTACAAACTGAAAAATACATTCTTTTTGGATTTTCAAATTTTAAAATGTTTTTGGTTTTTCAAAATATTTTAAAGTAAAACATTAAAGAAAAGAAATCACAATATTTTTGTTTTGATTTTTCTGAATTTTCTAATGTTTTGGATTAAGAATTTTTTAATGATTTTGGGTTTTATCTATACAAACGAAAAACACAATCTTTTTGTATTTTCTAGATTTTCACCCCCTAAAACCAAAATAAATTTAAAAAAAATGACATAAAATAAGATAGTCATCCTTATTTAAGGATATCAGCGAGGGTCTTCAATCCGTTTAAACCGAGCAAAAAATGAAAACGCGTTTTGTCAAAAGCTTTGGTAAACAGATCGGCTTTCTGAAAGTCAGTATGTACTTTCTCAAGGTCAATCAATTTCTTCTCAAAGCAATCCCGTATAAAGTGATATCGAATTTCGATATGTTTTGTTTTTGAATGTTGTACAGGATTCTTTGTGATAGAAATTGCGGCAGAATTATCAATCAGAATAGGAGTAGTAAGAAACTTCAAACCGTAGTCGCGGAGATGTTGTTGAATCCACAAAACCTGGGAACAGCAACTCGAGGCTGCAACATACTCAGCTTCGGCAGTTGAAGTGGAGACCGTTGTCTGCTTCTTACACTGCCAGGAAACAAGCCGGTTTCCTAAAAATTAACATCCAGCAGTCGTTGATTTGAAGTTGATCTTGCAACCTCCATAGTCCGAGTCTGAATAAGCAGTAAGATCAAAAGTATCATCCTTGGGGTACCACAACCTGATATCTGGATTTCCCCTCAAACACTGAAGAATTCTCTTAACCGTGGCTAGATGAGTCACTCATGGACTTGCTTGAAACCTAGCACAAAGACAAACAGCAAACATAATGTCAGGGCGAGAAGCCGTTAGATACATTAAGGAACCGATCATGGCACGATAGAGGGTAGGATCAACGGTATCCTCCAATTCATCCGGTGATAAATTGTGACCCACGGGAAGAGGAGTAGAAGGGATTTTTCCGGCAGATATCTTGAATCGGCTCAAGACGTCGTTCACATACTTAGTCTGGTGAATAAAGATTCCGTTAGCAGACTGGTGAACCTGCAACCCTAAAAATAAATTCATCTCTCCCATCAAACTCATCTCGAACTTTGTTTGCATGGACTTCTCGAACTCCTTACACAACGTGTCGTTTGTTGACCTAAAGATAATGTCGTCGACATAAATCTGAACTAGGAGAAGATCGTCACCAACAGTTTTATGAAATAAAGTGCAGTCTACAGTTCCTCGTTTGAAGCCATTATCAGTCAGATGGTCGGCAAGCATGCCATACCAAGCTCTCGGGGCTTGATGTAGACCATACAGGGCCTTGTTTAATCGGTCCAGATAATCAGGATCTTCAAAACCAGGAGGCTGTAAAATAAACACTTCATCGTGTAGTTCACCATTGAGAAAAACACTTTTAACATCCATTTGATAGACCTTGATATTCTTATAAGCTGCATATGCCAGGAAGATTCGAATCGACTATAATCTTGCAATGGAGCATACACCTCTGTGTAATCAATACCCTCTTGCTGATGAAAACCTTGCACCACTAGACGTGCTTTGTTTCTGACTATCACCCCTGATCGTCATTCTTACACTTAAATACCCACTTAGTCGGAATCGCCTTCTTGACTCTAGCAGGCTTGTCTATTAAATCCCAAACGCCCAAACGTGCAAATTGCTGTAATTCTTCTTGCATAGCTTCTACCCAAGACGGATCTTCAAGTGCCTTACGAGCCATCGTTGGCTCAACTTGAGATAGAAAGCAAGTGAATATTGCAAAATTTACAATTCCCGATGAATGTAAATCGGTATAAGCACACAATACGTTATTATCACTCGACGAAGCAACTTGATGACGGGTACGAACGCCCACATCAAGTTCTCCAATGATGTTTTTCTGTGGATGATATCCATGAATCCAAAGAGTGGGATTCTCAGGAACAACAACATTATCAAATAAATTAGTGTAATGTTCACCAAGTTCAGGAGATGAAACATTATCACTGTCAAGGTCAATAACTTGATCATCAGCTTGATCATCATCAGAAGAAGAAGATAAATTATCAGCAGTAATTGGAGAAGCAACATGTGGTTCTTTAATTGGAGCATCAGGTTGAGCTTCAACATCATTAGAACTTGAGAATCTTGGAATTGCCAAATGATCTTCAAAGTATGCTCGAACCAGGTCTTCGTCTATGTGTTCAGTTGAAGGAGTAAATGAATTAAATAAACTATCGCAGTCAAACATCCAATCGGGACCTTTCCCTTATGGAGGAGTTTTGTACTTTTGACAGTCCACATGGTACCACTTTTCAACGCAACCAGATGTAAAGTTGAATACCCTTTTCTTTGGAGATGCATGTCCATGAAATACCCTTCGATAGCTTTTTCTTCAAATTTACTCGCATCCTTCTTCAACATATTACACAGACACCAAAAGCTTCCAGGTACTTTAAATTAGGTTTTCGGTTATTCAATAACTCATAACTTGTCTTTTTGAGTCTTTTAATGGTTAAAACCCGATTAAGAGTATAGCAAGCTGTATTCACCGCCTCATTCCAGAATTGGACAGGAAGCTTAAAATCAGCAAGCATTGTACGTGCAGCTCCAATCAAGGTTCGATTCTTTCGTTCAAAAACACCATTTTGTTGAGGTACGTAAGGTGCACTGTATTCTCGATGAATTCCTTTGTGAACACAAAACAAATCCAAGACAGTGTTTTTGAATTCAGTACCATTATCACTACGAATTCTCCTCACCTTTTGTTTATACAGTGATTCGATCTTGGTGATAAGGTTTTGTACCAAAACTGGTGTTTGATCTTTCGAACTCATAAACAACACCCATGAGTATCTTGAATAATCATCAGTCACCATAAGATAGTACCAATCCCCAGAAATACTTGCACGATTCACAGGACCAAATAAATCCATATGAAGTCGTTCAAGAGGAGTATTAATGGAATTCAATAATTTAGAAGGATGTATCTTCTTCTTCTGCTTGTCCTTTTTGCATGCAACGCAGTGATCGGATAATTTAAAATTCTTCAACAAGACACCTTCTACTAAATCATTAGCCATCAAATAATTCATCTTTCTAATATGTACGTGACCCATTCTGCGATGCCACATAATCGAGTCTTTCTCGGTTGCTTTCGAGACAAAACATGTTTCGATCGATGTGGATATCTTAGAACTCATGTTTAAGACATAAATATCATTCGATCGTGGTGTTCGCATGACAACCATGTCCTCGGGAATAACATAACCCGGTTTCAAGATAAGACATTCTTTGTCAGTAAATATCGTTGTGTACTTTTTATCAAAAATCTGCGATACACTTAATAAGTTATGATCCACTTTATCACAATAATTTACTTTCTCAAAGGTAATATGACCATTTGAAATTTCACCCTCTTGTGTGATCATGCCCCCATAATTCCCAGCAAATGTCGGTCCCCTCGATTTCAGCTGGATCTTAATTAATCATGTCATAACTCACACAGATTAATGTGTTGACAAGAGAGTTAATGACGAGTTGCTATATTTAGAAAGATATCCGTTTGTTAAAGGCGGAATCAATAACAAACATACGGTTGCAAAGAATAATCAAAGGTAGAAAGCACACACAGGATTCACTCAAAAGATTTCCATTTATATAACATTCATCATACAAAGTGGATAATCGATTTAGGGTTTTCTATGAATCCTAGGACAGCCGTCACTTTCAAGAAATATTCTTTCTTATCCAAAAAGTGTAAAGGCTTATCTCTCTCTCTCTCTGCCCCCCTTCCCCTCTTTGGCGGCGTGCCCTAAATATTCTATTTATAGGCCTGCCAACCTAGGACAGTTGTCATTCCTTCTAGAAACCCTAAATACAATCATACATACTCAAATTACATATTCAAAATAAACTAAGTGTAAAACAAGTCTTCCGGGTAGGCTTTGCATCAGTCTTGTCTTTCCGAGTTTGCTCGGCCATCCTTCATAACTTGGTAACATAGAAGTGTGCCCGGGTTCAGTTTCCGGGTAGACTTTACTTAAAGAGTATTTCACCAAGTAAAATACTCACTGAGTAGACTTCAGTCTTCTTGACTTTGCCAGACTTTGCCCGACAACTTCTTACGAGCAACCTTGTTCTTCAATGATCCATTTCAGATCTTTGCTATAAAATAACTTATTAGCAAAGTGTACTCGGGAGTACTGTTCCTTGCTTGAGCTGAACCTTGCCCGATATTACTTAGAGATATTCCTTTAGATCATCAAGCATACTTGGATCATACTTATTAATGAATACCTTGCCCGGTCTTCCAATCACTTGGCTTCTTGGACTTGGTTAACCAAACCTTACTCGGAAGAGTAATATACTTGGCTCTGAAGAACAGGCTTGCTTGATAAAGTGAACCTTGCCCGGATTTACATAAACTAGTGTACCTTACTTGGCAATGCACTAATTTGCAAACCCTGCTCGGATATCCACTAAAGAAGACTACTTGAAGTAAACCTTGCCCGGTAGGCAAAATATCGTACCCGGCTAAGTAAAAGCTTGCTCGGATGTCTAAGGTGTGCTCGGATCCATTACTAGCGAATTCAGAGGAGGTTGAGAAGATTCCAATCTTCCATGTACTTCATTTTGGTCAAATCTTTGACTCAACAATCTCTTCCTTAGGTCAATTTCTTGACTCAACAATCTCCCCCTAGATTGGAACACCTCAGCTGACCCAAAACATTTCTATGGTTACTTACACTCAGCAAAAATACACATCAAATCAAAAATCAAAATTACATATTTAAATAACATAAACACAATTACATAATCAGAAAGTTGTCCGAAAACATTACAAAACAAAGCCTATTCTATTAGTCTTATCTTCTTCTTTCATCATGAACTGCTTGTCTTCTGTTGATTAGCTTTGAATCAGCTTTCATCTTGAAGATATTAAGGGCTTGGTAATGAATGTGACTTTCTGGTAAGGCCAAGTCCCTTATATCCATGAGATCTTCACTGTGCAGATATGTCAAATCTTCGTCTTCCTTGATAATCCCCAATATCTTTCCATCTGAGTTTCTCAGTAAGAAGTGATCGGCATTCTTTTTGTATTCAATCTCAGCAATTATGCCATTCTTCTGTACTGTGTAGTTGGGGCGTCTCATCCTTCTTCTAATACTTATGCAAGCATTCATGTTGGATAATGGATTCTGATTTCAGACATTCATTTGATAGTTTCTCTCGGCTATGTCCATTCTTCTCAACTTTGAAATCCTTCTTGATTTGTGAGACTGAATCAATCTCCAGCTCCTCTTTTCTTTTAAGAATTGGAATCCTTTATCAGCTTCTTCATGCAGGTACTTTGATAGATCATTCATTTGTCTACCTGCAGATATGTTCCAATTTCTGTAGTCATTCAAATGGAGTGTGGCCATCCTTCTCACTGTTCTTCATTAAACTCATGGAAGTCACTTCTAACCACAATCTCTCTTAATAATCTGCTATCCATAATCACCTTGAGGGTATCAGTGACATAATCATAGTACAGTTCTCTTGGTAGATCCACATTTGATTGTGGTCTTGTTCTTTGTTGTGCTGAACTGCTTGATTCACCTCTTCCTCCTTGACCTCTTCCATCTCCATACACATTCATAATCATATTCAATGCATTCACATTCTCACCTTCTACACCTGAGACAGTTGGCATAGAGTCATTCTCCCCCTGATTTGGGGCAGCTGAGGTCTTCTCAACCTCCTGCTCCAGGGCTTGAATTTTCAAGTTTGCCTGCACCAACTTCTCTAACAGGATCACATTCTCCTGTGTTACTTCCTCATTCCTTCTTCTCAACTCAGCATAAAGTTCAGTACTTTAGATAATTTCAAGTTATAAAAATGAAAAAGAAAGAAAGAAATCATCATGAACCTGTTATTCGACAAATTAATAACCTAAAAACATAAACAGAGTATTAGTAATCAGATACATAATCAAAGCCCATTATAGTCTAATCGTGATCGGAAAACACATTATTAATGCTTACCGAGTCAGAATTAGAGGGCTGATAAAAATTAGGGTTTGGATTAAAGTTGACTGCGATAAGACGGTTAGGTTTCTTTGCGAGTAAGCAGTTGCAGTGGAAGGAGAGAGAGAGGGAAAAGTAATGTTGAAAAATTTGCCTAACTCCCTCTTATATACCTTTTGAAAGTGGGTTTTAAATGCTTTTTGTCATTTTGTGAAGTATTAGCTGTCAACCAGTAACATTATCTACTTGATATATTAAAAACATTTAATTTCATTTAAGTTCATAAGACCTTACTCAAAAGATTAATATATCCAAAGTCTACTCGGTATACTTCCACTTACAAACCTTACCCGGTCAAACTTTGCTTGAAAATCTTCATTTTTGAATATACAAAGTTTGCCCGAATTCGTCTAGTTATAAACCTCGCTCGATCAAGCAAATTAATTTAAGGTTAATACATAATGAAGAAAGCTTACTCGAAATATTAGATTTCTTGAGAAATTAATCACAAGGCAAATAATCAAGTATAATCATCAAATAAACATCCTTACTAGGAATCAATTAAGACACCCATATAAATTTCTCAATTTCAAATTAAAACTTATCTAGCATAAACCCTAATAAAAATCATAATCAATTTTATCATACTAAATACCATATTCAATCAAGCATACTTGAAAACATAGTGTGCCCGAGCAACCATTCAAGAAAATAGTGTGCCCGAACACCTTTCTAATGCAAAGTATACCCAAATAACTTTCATATAGTACAAAGTGTGCCCGGAAAAGGATTTCTAGCAGACAGTGTACTCGGAAAGTTAAGTTTTGAAATTTACCAAGTATATTTAGGGAACAAAAGTGTACCCGAAATATAAAGTGTGCCCGGAAAACAAAATTTGCCCGAAAACACTTGTAATTTCAAAGAAATCATAAACACACATATCACAGACCATGCTTGGAATGAAATTAAAACACATAGACATTTAAGTGTGCTTTAGTCCAAAATTTCGTAGAGCTTGCCCGTAAATCCTATGTTAGCACTAAGCTTGCTAGGATAAACACATTCAATCATCAGGTATGCCCTTGCCCGAGGGATTTCAACATGCCAAACCATACCCGAAAATGACAAACTTAAATAGTAATATCTAAGCATGCCCGGAAAGATTAACAAACCTTTCCTAACAACATATTCATACAAATCACAAAGATTACTTGATGTACTTGACTAAGTTCATAAAGTTTGCTTGGAATCACAATCAGCATATAACATGCATAGCTTGCCCGAAACAAGAATTTTTTGTTAAAAGCTAGCTATAACAACACATAATCATCTCAAGACTTTAAGCTTGCTCGGAAAATGAGTACACCAGTGTACTCTACCCGGAAAGTGTAAACACTTCAAAGCATGCCCGAAAATCATAAAGTTAGTCAAAAATGACTAGGCTTACTCAGAAAGGTTGAAAATGTCAAACCTTACCCGAAACAACATATTCATACATAATCAACTGTTTTGTACCCGGAAAAGTTGAAAATCATTAAACCTTACCCGAAAATACATATTCAAACAGTTTGTGCCCGGGAAGGTTATAAGGCATCAAACCTTACCCGAACTTACATATTCAACCTATTTCAGGCAAAATGCAACACTTTTTGACTCAAACCACTTTGTCAAAAATATATTTTTATTTTCAGATCATAGTTTAAGAGCAAATGGTGCATTTAGAGATCAAATTTCAGTTATATTTATCTTCAAAACAGTTTCTTCCATTTTCTGAAAAGATCTCAAGAATGGGATCATATTGACTAAGTAGCTATCTCAATACATCACTCTCAGCATTATTATGACAACATAGATAGGTTAACAGCAGGTACAAAACTTAGCATGAATTTCATCTCTTTGGTGATATGATTTAGGTTCATTTAAAGCATAATGCATTAATGGTTAACACTGTGCTATGATGCCTCATATCTCTTCTCAAAGCTTATTTGGTTTTCCCCAGATCACCCCAATTTGACTCCAACCTCCTGTATTTGGTCAAAAATATTTTTGTATGACAGAACTTATTGTATTTTTGTATTTTTAGATTCAAACATATATAGAGGTTGAACGTTGGGCTTACAGTTAGCAACATGCCTTTCATTCAAGATGAGACAGATTTTGTCAACATCTTTGTAGTTCTTGTTGTAACCCTCTTGTTTGCTAAAATATTTAAAACACTTATCAACTTTCGGTTGATTTATTCATTCTTCCCCTTGTTTTTGATATTTTCTCAAATTTTCTTAAAGCATGTTCTTTGTCATATTTAAAGATGTTTCATTTTTGGTTGACCAAATAACAACAGGCTCGTGTATGACTGGGTAATCACTTTTCTGCCTATCATTTGGAGAGATTTATCTTGAGACATGCAAAGACAACTATGTATCTCCACATAAAGATTAGCATATTCATTATGTTTATATCACCTTAGATTTTACATCATCATAGGAAAGCAACCATACATGTTAATGACTATACTAAGGTCTTTTTAGCCTATTAATTCCATTTGATCAGCTAAGTAGTCAATGTACTATCATTTCCCAATAAACACAGTTTAATATTCAATCACCCCAATATCTCTTCATTGTCAGGTTAATGGCTATCCTGTTTGACCAAAAGTGGTCAACAGGACCAAACATACATGTGAATATATGTCATTTCAAAGTAAAAGCTATTGACATAGTTTTAAGTGAAGGAATAAAAAACAAGTCATAATTTCCCCAAATGCATTCAGTTTTCAGGTCAATGGCTATCCTTTGAATCTATAGAGATTTAAGGACCAAACATACACAAGTGCATGTCCTTCCAACTGGGCAAATGACATAGTTTTCAGCAAAAACAACTACTTGAGACTTCTCTTTAAAAATCCTTCTTTTAAGCTTCTTTAAAGCTTGAACTGAATAATTTTATCATATCTCCACACCATTAATCAACTTGCTCATGTTTTGACCAAAATAAAGTATTTATGCAAAATTCATTATAAAATTCATTGAATCACTTAATTTTGACATAAAACACATTTTGACATAAACAGTTGCATCACAAAATCAAATCTTAATCATTCTTAACATCATCAAGAAAACAGACTGTACTAACATTCAATGTCTATCCTATCTTAACAATATCAGAAGATCAGATAAAGAACATATTCAAGTAACCATAAACATGTGATTACTCATGACATTAGATAGCATTCAATTTCACCCAAACAGATCAAACTACTTATCATAACATCAGATCAGTTAACTTGATAGTCAAGAATTATCATCAATTTCAAACAAATTGCACAGATATTTACTTAAGCACCTATCAGTTAACTTCAAACATATTCAATCAACATTCTGTAGACATTGTAGTGTCAATATTTGACTCATTGAGTTCTGGTACTTCAATGATCAAATCAGTCTCTGCATTATGAAATTCTGGTGCTTCATCATTATGTTGTCTTGAAGTAGATGCATCATTGTTTTCTAAGTTCAATCTTTGAAATAGATCTTTAAATCTTGCTGTAGATGCAGCTTCTTCTCCACTTGCTTGGTTGGTTGTGTCACCCTCATTCTGAACTTGATCATCCTGTACATCATGATTGTCTTGATTGTTCTCAGTATGATCATGTTCAAAATTATGATTGTTTTCTTGATTAGGTTCACCAGTATCACATGGGGAGTTCTTCACAAAAGTATATTCCTTTTCCTTTTCAGCAACCTTCTTCCATAATTCTTCTAAGTCCAATGACTTCTTCCTTTTCTCTTCAATTTCACTGGTCTTGTAGAAAGATTCATCAAAGTCTTCAGGATAAATCTTGAAAGACCTTATTAACTTCTCATGATCAAACAGCCATGCTGCACCATCAACTGTATTGAATTGATTCTCATTAAAAATGATGTCAGAAGATTCTATAACACTCAAGTGATCTTTTACATAGACTATGTAGGCTTTTGAGTGTGTAGAATATCCAATAAAGAAACAATCCAGGGACTTTGTTTGAAACTTGTTCAAATAGTCTCTTGTTTTCAGTAGGAAACATTTGCATCCAAAGGGCTTGAAAAACTTAATGTAAGGCTTTCTGTTGTGAAATATTTCATATGGAGTTTTGTTAAGCCTTTTGTTGACAAGTACCCTGTTCTGAACATAGCAGGCTGTATTTATAGCTTCAGCCCAAAAAGTGACAGGCAGATTAGCATCTGCTAACATGGTTCTTGCAGCTTCAATAAGTGTTCTGTTTCTTCTTTCTGCTACACCATTTTGTTCAGGAGTTCTAGGAGCTGAGAATTGTTGTTGTATTCCTTTTGCTTCACAGAATTCTTGCATAACTCCATTCTTGAACTCAGTGCCATTGTCACTTCTCATCATCTTGACTGTCTTATTCAACTTGTTCTCAATCATTGTTACACAACCTTTAATCAACTCTGCAGTCTCATCCTTGGTACTTAGGAAATAAACCCAAGTGTATCTTGAATAGTCATCAATGATCACCAGACAATATGTTTTCTTCCCAATACTTGGTACACTCACTGGACCAAAGAGATCCATGTGAAGTAATTCAAGTACTTGATCAATTAGTTGATGAGTTTTGACTTATGAGTAGATTTGTGTTGTTTTCCCTTTTGACATGAATCACAATGATCTTCCAACTTGAATTCTCTTGTAGGTAAACCTATGACATGCTCACCTTTGACAAATCTATTCATGTTCTTAAAGTTCACATGACACAGTTTCCTATGCCACAATTTTGACTCATTTTCAGTGGCTTTGGAAACAAAACATGCACCTCCTCTTGAAATAGCTTCTTTCATATTCAATTCATACAAGTTACCATTTCTTGGTGCCATCATCATAATCATTTCAGGTGGAATTACAAACTCAGGTTTTAAAATGAAACAGTGTGAATCATCAAAACTGACTTTGTAACCCTTATCACACATTTGTGATATACTCAGCAGATTGTACTGAAGACCTTCAACATGAAATACATTATCAAATGAGACTTTCCCATTTGTTAAGATTCCTTTTCCAACAATCTTTCCACCATTCTCATCACTCCCAAAAGCTACTGGACCTTCATACTTCTCTTCATAATTGACAAGAGATCTCTTGTCACAAGTCATGTGCCTAGAACAACCACTATCCATATACCATATGTCATTTAGAGGAGTGGACTGTTCCTGCACATACAAAGAAAATTTTATTAGTTGAGTGATGAAGTGCAAGCCTTATCAACTTGCAGCTCATCAGATTCAGTTTCAGACACAGCTTGGGAAGTGAGTGTTGTTGGTTTAGGATCTTTATGAGTCAATTCTAAGTTGTTTGAATTATCAGTTTCATAACCACACTCTCTTGGAGTTTTAACAAGTGAGGTTGAACACTGGTATTCAGCTGAGTCAGTGGCATACTCCTTTTTCACATAGTCCTTCTTCTCAAAGTAGTCTCTCACATCAGTAAATTGCTCAACCTTACTCTCAGTCTTAAGTTTCCAAAGGAAACCATGTGGTTCATATCCATGTCTTAGTAGAAACTTCTCATCACCAGTGAGTTCTGTTGGTTTATTTCTAGAATGTGCCTCTTTTTTTCTTGTCTTCTCACTGCTTGATGATCCTTGAGAACCATCAGATTTGACTGATTGAGTATCTTGTTTGATTCTCAAAGACTGATAGTTCTTTTTGATCAATTTCTCATGCTTCTTAGGAGATTTATTTCTTCTTGCTAGTTCAACCATTTTCTTCTCAATCCTTGTCTCCTTTTCAGATTTCTTTTCTTCTCTGTTCATGGTTTCATTTCCACACACCTTTCCTTTTCCCAGATATTCATCATACTTCTGTTTATACAGGACAAAGTCTTGGCCATACTTTGTTCCATCTGGTACATGAAATGGTTTGAATTTGAATCTTTCATTACATGAATCTGTGTGGTGACCATATTCATCACACCTTTTGCACCAAACCTTGCCTTTGAAAATTTCATGTTCTTTTGGTTTCTTGTATCTTTCACTTGGCTTAGGTATCATGACTCCTAGAGTCTTCTGATTCTTTAAACCATCAAAATCAATTGAAAAAAGGAACAAATTACTCAATCTTGATGTCTTGTCTTTCAAGTTTGCTTTTGACAAAGACAATTTTTTCCATAATCATAGGTTCTTCATCACTGCTTTCTCTAACCCTTGACTGTCTTTTCTCATACTCTTCCATAGTTTCCACTTCTCCAACATTCAACACCTCATGTCTAGAAAAGATTGGATAAACTGGGATAAAATTTTCTGTTTCAACTTTTTCAGTCACCATCTTCCTTTTGTTGTTCTGCTTTGTCTTACCCAATACAGCCTTGCTTGGTGGTCTGACTGCATTGTAGTTTATCTTCCTCCTTTCACAAATATCAAAGGAAACATATTCTCTTTTCATTTTATCATTCTGTTTCTTCAATCTTGGTGGGACTGGTGGATACTTTGGAAGTTTATCAACAGATTCCGGTTTCTTATATTTTCTTCCTCTTTCAGCAGCTTTGATTTCCTTTTCAGTAGTTTGATCACTCAAATCACTCAAATCATCTTGATCCAACTCAACTGAATCAAAGTCATCCTCAGAGACTTGAACTCCAATTGACTTATCCTCTTTTACTTCTTTCTTAATCACAAACTCTCCTTCTTCATTCACTTCTACCTTTTTGTACAAATCAACAAATTCTTCCTTGTCTTGAAAGACATATTTGAATTGTTGCAAGTATGCATCTCTTTTCTCTTTGTCAACTTTTGGCATAAAGTTGTTGTTGAATGTAGGTGGTACTGTTTTGTATTTGTCTTGTTCCTTCACCTGGTTCAGTATACCACATATGTTGCCTGTTGAGATCAAATTCTTCAGAAATTCAGTTCAACCTTCAGTCTTGTGTTTTGCACCTTTTCTTCAACCAACATCTTTTTTAATCCATCAATCTCAGTGGTGTATCTGGTTTGAGTTCTGTAAATGATCATGCAATCATCTTCAAGGCTTTTAATCTTTTCTTCACTGATCATCTCACTTGCCTCATACTCATTGATGATGCTTTGTTTTCTAAAACACTCACTTTCCAGCTTACCTACTTTTTTTTTTCAATTCAATGATAAGTTTATTTAAATCAACTGTAGGAGCAGAGTGTACCTGAGATGATGATCCTTTTTCTTTCTCAATTATGGCCATGAATGCCACATTTGCTTTCCTGATATCATCTGCAATGTCCTCTTCATGGTTGCTCCAATCAAAATTTCCTTCATGTTGTGTAGTCACTGCCACATTTCCTTGATTTCTGATCTGATTTTTATTTGCTGGAACAGTGTTGTTTGGAACATTTTGAGCTGCTTGAAGGTTTTGATTGTTGTTCATCTGAAAACCTTGAATCTGTTGCATACTTTGTTGTTGATTATTCATTTGAGGCTGAAAGTTGTTGAAGTTGGGGTTGTAATTGTTGTTGGGATTGAAGTTGTTGTTGTTAAAGTTGTTTATTTGATTGCTGTTGTTGTTGAATCTTGGCTGATTTTGTTGGTAATGCTGCTGACCTCTTGTTTGACTTTGTTGATATTGCTGCTGACCTCCTAGTTGTTGATTATGGAATTGATTCATTTGAAAGTTTCTTAGTTGATTGCATTCTCTTGCAAAATGACCAGGTTGTTGACAATTGTAGCAAATTGCTTTTGACTTGTCAAATCCAATCCTGTCATTAGGACCAGAAACCAGAGACCTACCAGTTCTGTTATACAGCCATTTACTTCTCAAACCCAACATGGCAGCTTGCCACTTCAAATCCATGTCTTCCAAGTCATCTGCATCAATTTGCTCTAAATCATCTTGTACCACACTTGTGTGAATTAGGTTTTTTGCAACAAATGCATTATATGACTCAGTAAACATAGACAGCAAAGCCTGTGTTTCATTTCTTTGACCATGTCCTGTGCCAGTATGAGGAACATTTCCACTTAGCATGGAGGCAGAATCAGTATCATCAATCAGTTCACATTGAACCTCTGCTTATTTCCTTGATTACTTGTGCTTCCTCCAATGAAAGATTTTGGAGTAACAACATTATGTTCAGCTGGTTCTTCAATAATGGGAATTTGCTGTTGATTCTTGGTAGACAGATTTCCCATGGGTGCAATCAATGCATTTGAAACATTGAAGCAGGGTCTGTCTTCCTTAATCATCTCATTCTCTATCATTACAAGTTCTGCAGCCTGAAGAAAGCATACTACATCATCCAATTTCAATTCATTGAAATTATGCTTCTGAAGGATGAACTTGCAAGCAGTATACCATTCTTTTGGCATTGAGTCGAGTAACTTTGTATTCAAATCAAAGTCAGTCATTACATAATCAGTTGTCCTCAACTCATTCACAATACTTAGAAAACGTTCTAGTATTGATTTCAACCTTTCTCCATCCTTATACTTGAACCTTTCCAACTGTTGCTTCAATCTTTGATTCTTTATGTTCTTTAGTTCAGTATTCCCTTCATACATTTCAAGGATGACATCATACATTTGCTTGGCAGTTGTGTGATGAGCCACCTTGGTCAGAATCTCCCAAGACAAACCTAGCTTAATCATAGCTAAGGCTTTGTCATCCACCTTTCTCATTTTTTCTCTTACAGTAGCAGTTGCAGCTGCATTTGCACCTTCTTCAATAGCAGTTTGTGGACCATTCTTGATGGAATTCCACATATCAATATCATTGTAGCATACGGCTGCTTCAAAGAGTACTTTCCATTTGATAAAGTTTTCCTGTCCATACAACCTTGGTATCTTGTTAGTAGACACCTCTTGTTCCTCATATCCAGACATTTGGAGAAATCAAAAATCAGTTTCTTTGTTAAAACAAAGTTTCAAAAATAATCAGATCTGGAAACAGAATGCTCAGATCTGATGTGTCTGATGTGATTAGAACAAGATTTATATATAAAGATTAGAACTTTAATTGAAATAAGGAAGAGAAAACACCGGTAGATTGTAGATCTGGAAGAAAAATGAAAAACAGGGCTGCTGACGTCACAAATCAATGGAACAGTGGTCTGCTTACGTCATTCTTCTTCAAATCTTCAATCAGCAACAATCTTTCCAAAATAGCAGTAAACAGCTCGGATACCAGTTGTCGGTCCCCTTGATTTCAGCTAGATCTTAATTAATCATGTCATAACTCACAAAGATTAATGTGTTGACAAGAGAGTTAATGACGGGTTGCTATATTTAGAAAGATATCCGTTTGTTAAAGGCGGAATCAATAACATACATACGGTTGCAAAGAATAATAAAAGGTAGAAAGCACACACAGGATTCACTCAAAAGATTTCCATTTATATAACATTCATCATACAAAGTGGATAATCGATTTAGGGTTTTCTATGAATCCTAGGACAGCCGTCACTTTCAAGAAATATTCTTCCTTATCCAAAAAGTGTAAAGGCTTATCTCTCTCTCTCTCTTCTCCCCTTCCCCTCTTTGGCGGCGTGCCCTAAATATTCTATTTATAGGCCTGCCAACCTAGGACAACTGTCATTCCTTCTAGAAACCCTAAATACAATCATACATACTCAAATTACATATTCAAAATAAACTAAGTGTAAAACAAGTCTTCCGGGTAGGCTTTGCATCAGTCTTGTCTTTCCGAGTATGCTCGGCCATCCTTCATAACTTGGTAACATAGAAGTGTGCCCGGGTTCAGTTTCCGGGTAGACTTTACTTAAAGAGTATTTCACCAAGTAAAATACTCACCGAGTAGACTTCAGTCTTCTTGACTTTGCCAGACTTTGCCCGACAACTTCTTACGAGCAACCTTGTTCTTCAATGATCCATTTCAGATCTTTGCTATAAAATAACTTATTAGCAAAGTGTACTCGGGAGTACTGTTCCTTGCTTGAGCTGAACCTTGCCCGATATTACTTAGAGATATTCCTTTAGATCATCAAGCATACTTGGATCATACTTATTAATGAATACCTTGCCCGGTCTTCCAATCACTTGGCTTCTTGGACTTGGTTAACCAAACCTTACTCGGAAGAGTAATATACTTGGCTCTGAAGAACAGACTTGCTTGATAAAGTAAACCTTGCCCGGATTTACATAAACTAGTGTACCTTACTCGGCAATGCACTAATTTGCAAACCCTGCTCGGATATCCACTAAAGAAGACTACTTGAAGTAAACCTTGCCCGGTAGGCAAAATATCGTACCCGGCTAAGTAAAAGCTTGCTCGGATGTCTAAGGTGTGCTCGGATCCATTACTTAGAGAATTCAGAGGAGGTTGAGAAGATTCCAATCTTCCATGTACTTCATTTTGGTCAAATCTTTGACTCAACAATCTCCCCCTTAGGTCAATTTCTTGACCCAACAGCAAAAGCCACATAACCCCCTTGAATATTTCTCACGTTGGTTAATAGGTCGAGATTGCCAATGATATGACGAGAACATCCACTATCCATTATCCAGTTTTCACCAGACACAATCTTGGATGTACCCTACACACAAAATAAAGATGATTAGTTCAAAAAGGTAGCCCAGGCCTCTGTCTTGGGCAACTTTTGGTTTTCTCTTTGATCATTAACTTGAACAAACTTCAACTGTTGTTCAACCACTTGTGAATAAGTTACTGGCTTTCTAGACCTTCGTCTTAAATAAGCCGCTTGAACAATGTTTGAATTCATGTTCCTACAAATTGGCTCATATGGAACAAACTTTGGTTTTACATGACCATGTGTCTCATTAACATGAATAACCTTTCTAGGACTCACATTAGAGAACATAATATGAGTGTCATCAGCATACGACACAGGTCGTTTCAGAATCTCTTTTACCAAAGGAACCGGCTTAGAGTGGTCCTTGATAAAAGGATGAAGATTTTGATGGTTCTTCTGATTACAATTCCTCACTACATGACCATATTGACTGCAAAGAAAATAGCTTCGCATGTCTACACGATGATGTTGAGAGATAGTTGGAATGAATGACGCAGAAGTTTGATGATGACTCAAATTTTTGGTCATGCTCTTAGCAAACTCATCAGATAATTCAGACTTCTTTTTCAAGTAGAAATCTAAATTAGAACAGTTCAAGAAACTTTTCAACGTATCTGTCCCAGTTGATTTCACAAATTGAATTTAATTAGCTTGTTTTAAAACTTGTTTTGCTTTAGTCAATGGATCAGATGGAACTGATGTTCTTGCTTGAGCATACACACGTTCAAGTTCTTGAATTTGTGATGTTTCATTGATAAATACACTCTCAATAAGTTCAGGTTTAATGATACTTATTGGAATATCTTTTTCTGTGAACATCGTGTCCATCCCTTTTAACTTAAAAACTCTAACAGATGAAGGCTTAGAACTAGGAGGATTAATAAATCGCATTAAGTCCTCATCAGAAATCTTTGGTTTATCTGACTTCTTTGCTTTCACTGGTTTAGTTTTCACCGGTTCTACCTTTTTCATGTGAGACTTGAATGAACCATAAATAGCTTCCTCAAATTCCTAAGGTTCGCAAAGAATATGATTAGAACTAGGGATATTCTTATTCTTGTGTATTATCTCAGGTTCAAACACGTCCTCGATAATTACTTTATCGACATTCTCAATAAAGACTTTGTTACTTTGAACATGAGGTTTTTGAGGAACAACTTGGGGCTTAACAGTTTCTTTTTCAGTTTTAAATGGTTTAGATTTTTCAGAAATCACAGATTCTTTTTCAATAAAATCCTCTTCTTTTCTAGCAAAAGGATTAATTTTGTAATCATTGTGAAAAGGTGGCGGAATTTCAAAAAAACCGATTCCTTTCTTTGAATCCTTTTGTTTACCAGATACTTCGATAATTTCATTCAACAGAAAAGATCAATTTCTAAACTTTCCCAGTTTATTTTTCAACTCAAGAACCTCATTTTCAAGTTCAGTTATCTTTGAACGATGTTTCAGAATTTCTTGAAACTTTTGGTCATTAATCTTCATTTTTACGGATAACTCATCTTTGAGATCGTGGTTACTTGTCGAGAATGCTTCAATCTTTTCTCGAGATCTCATTTGAGATTCAAGAGATTTTCGATACGTATACTTCAGAGAAGCAATTTCTCTTACAAGATTATCATTTTGATTTTTCAAAGGTTCTAACTTAGGTTTGTTAGATTCACAATCAACACATGTTACTTTAACAAATGAAGTAGCAAAGATAGAATGACTAACCTCATTGATCTTGGCCATGCAAGCAAATACTGTTGGAGACTTGTCACAAGAGTCGTCAGAATCAGATCCAGAATCATTATCAGAAGACATCTCACTTCCACTCGCATCTTGACAATCTTTATGTAAACCAAACATAGCCAAATTTGCTTGAGCATCATTACATAGTAACCGATGTGACCAATCATTTCCATCTGCCAACATTGCTTGTGTTGTAGAAGAAGATGGTTTTTTTAGCATCACTACCTCGTGGTGTAGAAGAATTTTGATGTGGACCACGAGAACCAGTGTATTCATTCTTTGGTTTGTCACACTCCTTTGCAAAATACCCAAATTCTTGACAATTATAGCATTTTACTTACAACTTGTCAAAACCCAATTTCTTGTTTAAAGCCGGAAGATCTTTTCCAGTTCTTTGCATGAATCTTTTAACTTTACCGACGATCATAGCCATGTTCCACTTTAAATCCATGATTTCCAAATCATCTGGATCTATCTGATCATAGTCCTCATCAGTTAAATCACTTGTGGCAATCTTACTACTTACCAAGTTTTCATATGAAGACATGAAAGCTGTCAGAAAAGCAAAGTTTTGCTCAGCTTCCTTCATATTAACACTAGGTAGTGAAGCAAATGGATTAGTAGTAGTTGAACTTCTAGAACCACCAGACAATCCAGAATTACCAGCAGAGTAGAAACATACTTTTGGATCATTAAACATATTTGATTCTTTTTCACTTGCAGCTTGAGTAAGAAAAGCATTTATTGGAGAGATCGTTGAACTAAGATGCATACTTCCACCATAGAAAGCTGGATCTTGACTTTCCTTGGAGGATTTTTGACACTTAAGATCATATTCTCTAGCTTCGATCATTTGTAAAAATTCAAGTGCAGTCAAGTCTTCATTCAAGAAATAGTCATTCTCTTTCAAAACCATTAGAAATGTCGAGTAAGAACTTGGAAGCACATTCTTAATAGTGTCAATTTTATCCGTTTCAGAAATTTCCAATTTCATCTTGTCCATTTAAGCAATTAAATGATTAAACCGTGTAATCATCTCTTCAACTGTTTCTCCTTCAATAGATTAAAGTTTCGAAACTGAAACTTGAGCATCACTTTCTTACTCTCAGCTGTGTTCCTCATACTTCTCATACGCAGATGTTGAAATAAAGAAGCACATTTCTTGATACTACCCACTTGATGAAAGATATTTTCTGGCAATGCCATAGTAAGAGTGGAATAGGCTTTTATCTCGATTTCTAAAGCTTTCTTCTCTTCTTGTGAGTATTGAGAAATAGATTTAGGAGTATACCCAATAGTATCATCACCAATCATTGGTGCCACATAAACTTCATCGAAACAATATGAGCAATCAGGGTGAACAGACCCCAAATGAGCACGAAACCGAGGTTCCCACTTGGCAAAGTCACTAAATTTCATCAATCTTGGACATTTCGAATGTGAACCTATCTCGGTATCAAGTTGCAACATTTGTTGGATGTTTTGAGAAGCTAATGCATACATACCAGCCATTTTTGACAAGTTTCTAAAATTCAAGGATGTAACGAATCAACAAGTGAATAAGATTAACGAACTATTAACACTTGTAGCGAATTGTGAACAGTAGATTAGCGAATCAAATCTTAACGAAGCTAAGGTTGATCAGATAGCGAATCAAGATTGAGTTTAACGAATCAATCTAACGAATCAGAAAGTCAACGAATCAGATTTAACAAAAAGTCAAACTAACGAATTGACTAACGAATTGGCTAGCGAATTGCAAGGTGTAATATTAACAAATCAGAAAGAGAATCAGTAACGAATCACTAAGGAAGACTTAGCAAAATAGATAAGGAACCAGCTACAGTTGGTAGCGAATCACACTTGTAGCGAATCAGGTTGTTACAACGGTTTGTAACAAACTCTGACACCTTATTCCACGTGGCAAAGGTTGTTTTGACACAAATCCCAAAGTAGACACGTGTCACACGAATCAGTTAACCCAATCAACGAATTAGATAAAACGAATCAGCTATTGATGCGAACTGGCTAGCGAATCACTTGTAACTAATAACGAATCAACTCACCTAGATAACGAATCAAAGGAAACAAGATAGCGAATCACCATAAAGATGATAACGAATCATGTTCATCTTTGAATCTTCAAATCTTCAACAAAAGATTTCCAGAAATCTGGAAATGATTTACACCAACCCAGAAACTCAAAAACTTAAAATCTGTAATACTATCTCGATTCTAAACCAAATCATACAAATAACCTATCAAAACACTCATAACTCGATCGCGAATCCAATATACCAAATCTCGTAACCGATTATCACTAATATCCAACTAAATTATACCAAAATACACCTTTGTTTCGGCCTTAAACCAAAACCGATACCAAATCCACTCAAAACCAATCCAAATCTCAATTCCAAACTCGCAATCCCTTACCAATACGTTTAACAACTCAAATCCAATCCAAACTAACCATAAATCAATCCATTAACCTCTAAATTAATCCAAATTCACTAAAACAGAACACTAACGAACTAATACTCCAAATAAACACCAAATCAAGTGTAATTGATCCCCGAAAGCTCAATAACAGATCACAGATCTGTATATAACAGATCTCAGATCTGTATATAACAGATTAATACCTTAACTATAGATCTAGCTCATAATTACCTTAGATTAAGTGTTGCCTATGTATATGTATTATCAGTATATATGTATTAGTAATGTTATAATATTAGTATGAAGATCGAGAGAGGATTTGGACAGGGTTTCGTTAATTAACTCTCAAAACTTAAATTAAATGTGAACAGTGTTCACTATATATAGAAGATAGGTCTGGTTCGCTAACATCCCCTAGAGAACCAGACGCTACTTTGTTACATACGTAAATAAAACAAAATATCTTAACGAATCATCCTCAGATTCGTTAACATCCCCTAACGAATCAGAGGGAATAACCTTAAGTCTTAGTTTGCTAACATCCCCTAGCGAACTAGACATTACATTAGAGAACTAGAGAATAACATAATAGTTTATTACATTAAACATAAACTAATTACTTTACGATAATTACAAAGACTCAAGACGCAAAACTGTGCACTAACAGAGTATAAGGACTTCATCATCTCTCTTAACTTCCAATTTGATTGTGCCATAATCTTTCGCTTTGGAAATTTTGTTTATGTTGATTACTTACTCTTGTGTTTTTCTTAGTTTTGCTTTGTCTATGTTTACTTAGAGTTTTAAACTTTTTAAAAATATTCAAATTCTCAAGATCTTCTTATTTTTCCGTTTTTGGGTAATAAAATCTTCAGACTTATCTTTAGCAACTATTTGGATCTACTATCTTAAGTAGATGTTCTAATGCTATACCATCTTGTTTTAGATTCATTCTTTTATATAATTATGCAATCTTTGCTCTTACTTGTTTGATTTTCCGTACATTCCTTCTTGTATTGTCCTTTTCTCTTACAGAAAATGCACATGACTATTTTAGTATTTTTACATTTTCAAAAGTTATTATTATTATTATTATTATTATTTTTACATATGGATCTGGTGAACTTAGGAGATCCTTTTTCATCCTTACTTGTCTTCACTTCCCTTGTTTTATTAATCTCTTTTACTTTTTATTACACATTTGGCTACCATCCTAGATTCAGAGGTTTGTTTGTAGTTTTACTATTCTTCTTGTCTCTTTGAGGTAGCCTAGATATGTATTTCATCATTTTGTTAAACTCCAAATTATTTAATCGCGGAGTTAATTGACAATATTTTAAGAATTTAGCATTTTCATTATTGGAACTATCACTAACTAATCATTATTATCATAAATGATGGCCGCCCCTCTTCCGGGGTTATATCGTTGTGTATTATTATTCAGGGTTCACATACAGACACTTGATATTTTCTTGTGGTTTAATATGAAAGCAAAAATGATGGAATATATGTATATGAATGCTTGTGGGTACACATTGTTTTTAATCAAAACAATTGAGGCATCGGTGAGCCATGCATCATTCCTATTATCTGAATATCAAGATATATATATGATTATCATGGTAAACATTTGGTTGACACGTGCTGTATCCAAAAGAAATGGATGGAACGTGGCATCCCGTAGTTCCTTTTCTTAGCCTTTAAGTGTTGTTAAACTTATCTGATTGTAAGTTTTATATCTTTGTATTATAATAAGTGAGCTATAATGTGGATGATATTTATCATGTGTATATAATAATATATTTATATACTACAATTCTTGTTGTTATGTACGTTTACTCCTTTTAAATTATATTTTCTTGAAAATTTATACTATCAATTTATAGTATGTTATCTAGCAACTATTAGTGTGACATCGTTCATAGCGATTATTAGTTATTATAATTTCTTTTTCTTATTCATCAGGAATGTGGGTGTTAATATCTTTATTTAATATTCCTCTTACTTCTTTGGAAATGTTTCTTTTTATATTTTCTTCTTTCTATAATAATGCGTGGATATACTTAATTATTTATCAAAACATTTCTTGTACTATGCAAGATTTTCTACTATGAAGTCTATGAAATGGTTTGTTGCTACCAATTAGACGAATGTATCGTCTTATTTCATATTTATAATCCATCTTCACTCATTCATCACATATGATGATCTTTATTTCTTCATATCTACTTATTGATTTAGTTTACTTGATCATGTTTCAAGTATTTCTCTTTTATTTTTGCTTACTATTTTTCAAACATCTTCCATTTGTTTTTTGCTTGCTTTAACCCTTTTTACTATTCATATAGTAATTTTTGGGTTAAGCTCAATTTCGTATTTTCTTCTCCCTTTTCTGTCGGAAGTTGCATTGTTCTCTTAGTCGGACCATAGTCGACTTATTTCCACATTTATAAATTAGATGTAATAATGTTTCTTTTCCTATCCGTACTTATTATATCTTATCCCTAACTCTTTATATATATATATATATATTTTAAATTTTGATATTGTTAATTTTAAGTATTTAAACTTTTCTAGTGCTTATAAAATCTTATAATAAAATATTTATCTATCATTTGATCAAAGCCTAGGTATAACTGAATACATAATTCGCTAAGATCGATGTCTCTGATACCAACCTGTCACACCCCGACTTACGGCCTAGGCGTGTGACCAACACTTTGTACCGGTTTTGTAAATATATCAGAGTTTTTTTTAAGCGGAAGATTTTTTTTTAAATATTTATTTACTTTGAAACCATTAATAATAAAGTATATTTTCTTTTGTTTGAAAAACTTTCTTGTGAAATAAATACCCAAGTAATTATTTTATAAATCTTTATTTAGTTTATCTTGTTATTTTAATCATTTAAAACAATGAGCCATCTCTACCTTGCGAACATCCGCTTCATGAATGGCTCCAATTCTTGATACTGTAATTTCCTGAAATGTTAGAAAATACATCTGCGATATGCTGGTGAATACGCTGACGCTAAAAATATTTTCTTTTTTACTTTATTACCCCTCAAGACCGTGTAAGTCTTGGCCCATCTTGGCTTAAGAATAATTAAGTTAAAACAATATCATTATAAACTCGAGTCTCTACACTAGGTCACCCCAGCAAAACATCGCAGCGTTTCGACATACTTAGGTACCATATATATACACATGGTCAGTCTCACTCGAACATACTTAGGTCCGACCCATCGTGGCTGGAGGTCGTGACCAAGTGTGGTGCGATGTGCCACCGCATTTTACCAGATATGTAAGGATCCAGACAACCGTATACTACAGCCTGTGGGCTAGGCTTTTACTCTTATTTATAATGTTTTTAGAGACACTTAGTCTCATGTAAAGTTTTTCATATAACATGTTGACTCGTTTAAAAACAAATTTGTAAAAGTGGCGCGTATTCACATTTTCGATTTGGATCGGCTTCAATACACCGTCCGAGGGTTTTTCCCGTTGCTATCTCGCACCTATAGTATGAGTATAACCTTTTTTTTTGGATTAACATCAATACACTGTCCGAGGGTATTTCCCTCTTCTTTGTTATCTCACACCTATAATACGAGTATAACTTTTTGTTAGTCGGATACATATCCGGCTTAAGACCTGTAGTCTCTTTTGTAAAATCTTTACCTCGATTTTAATTTTTTATGAACTTTTAGTTCAAAACATCTTTTCTTTATTTTAAACCTTTAGTTTAAAATATTATTTCTTTCTTTTCTTTTTTAAGTTAAAACTCTTTCGTTTAACTTATTTACTTTTCTTTTCTTTTATAAGATAAGCCTCTAGTTTATCTTGTCTTTCTTTTTCTTAAATTCTACGCTTCTTCTTTATTAAGAAACATATACTTTTCTTCTCTTATTACTTAAGAATAATAACTTAAATAATATCATCAACTTTAACTATTTTCTACTTTATATTTTCCTTTTCTTTTATAATATGTTTGAACCTATAGTTCAAATCATATTTCTCTTATTCTCATATTCGGACCTTTAGTCCGTCATGTTTTCTTTTCTACGTTTTCCAACAACGTATATCATTCAGTTTTATATTAATAATTATAAACAATATATAATACCTTTATCTTTATTTATTAATAAAAGTTCTTTTATTATTTCTTTATCATTTCTTTTTTCTTATTATTATTTAAAATTTATTTCAATAATAACCACACTTTATTTATAATAAAGATTTATACTTTTATCTTTATCTTTATATTTTCTTTTCTTTATTTTTGAGGTATTAATTATACCCTTGACTAGGATCTAAGCCTTTATTATTTTATTAATATTTTCTTCGGGCATTATGCCTACCTTGTTTGGCTTATTATTTTCTAAACTCACCGGAAACACTTCGACGTTGGCACGTATATCGAGAATTTTGATCAACACCTCCTTGGCATGCAAATCGAGGCACGCCGGTCTTCAAGTCTTGTCGGTACGCACTTCGAGGCGGGTCCTCGGGTCGTCTCGGGTTAGCACGTACTTCTAGGCGGAACGTCGGCTCGTCTTGGGTGGAACGTCGGGTCGTCTCGGGTCGGCACGTACTTCGAGGTGGAATGTCGGGTCATACCGGGTCAGCACGTACTTCGAGATATTGTGGTCGGTACTTTGGGGTATCGTCGGTTTATGACACGGATTACGAGGTATAATGTCATAGTTTTATGGTCACGGAAAACGAGGTGGTCGGTACACGTTTATCGAGGTATTTTAATTTTTTTAGAAAGAGTGTGTGTATTCTAGAGAGAGAAAGTAGTGTGAGAATGGTGTGTGTGAAAATGAATGAGTTGGGTTGCTATTTATAGACTTTTCCAAGGACCCGTCGCGATACGCGATGGTCCTTGATCATGCCATCGCGTATCGCGATGCATGCATGATGAGTCACAGGTAGGTTTGCCACGTGGCGCCACGTGGCAGACGCGGTGCCACGTGGCGAGCTTTATGCCACGTGGCAGGACACGGGTCACATCGTCATGGCTTTATGCCACGTAGTGACACCTGGCATGACACGTGTCACTGTGTCAGACCTCGTCATCGCGATACGCGATGACGTTTGGTCTATGGTCGTCGCGTATCGCGATCAGGCCTGTTGACAGATTTTTCATTTTTGATTTTTAAGTTTAAAACTTTGTCATTTTTGGTCCTTTATCTTTTTGAATTTGGTATTTTTGACCCGTTATTTTCGTGATGTTACAGTTTTGTTAGCTGAAACTGCTCAGATTCTTTGGGTTGAGCATAATTCTTTTTATGGTTAGGCAAATTGTTCTATGATTTATTAATTGCAAAAGAAGCTTTGCCAAATCACTCAGGGTAGTAGTGATATTGCTACTTACTTTGCTAATATGCAGTCGAGTTGGGACGAGTTGAATGCAATTAATACTAATCTTTCATGCACTTGTGGAGTTGCTCATTCTTTTGCTAAAAGAGATAGGGATCAAAGGCTGATTCAGTTCCTTGTTGGCCTTAATCCTAGTTATGACATGATCAAAAGCAACATTTTGATGATGCAACCTCTTCCTTCTATCAACCGTGCATATGGAATTATCATGCAAGATGAGAAGCAAAAGGAGAGTTACATCACCACTGATTTCACTGCATCTTCTGCATCATGCATGCAGGCAGTGGAGGTCCCGTCAGTGGAGGAACAGGGGAAAATATGAGGACTTTGGTGTGCACTAATTACAAGAGATATGGACATTTAGTGAACAAATGCTATAAGCTTATTAGTTTCCAAAAATATTTCAAGTTCAATAAAGGAAAGAAGTTTGCTAATTTTGCTGAAGATCAAGGAAAGAGTGCTCAAAATCAGTCTGATCAGCTAGGTACCACTCGCGAACAATATAACGACTTGACGGCTTTATTGCAGCAGAATTAAGTTCAATTTGGGCCTTCAACTACTTATGCTGCTAACAGTGCCACGACCATCAATCAAGACTCTTTTCGTAGTATAATGTCTTGTAATTATTCCAAACATTATTCTAAATGGATTGTTGATACTGGTGCTAATGATCATATGTGCCATGATCAAAATTTATTTTCAAACGTTTCTTTTCTTAAAAATCCAACTTATCACTCTTCCTAATGGCACATGCGTCACAATTTATCAGTAAGGGATTGTTTCTTTAACGGATTATATTTCTTTGTTAAAAGTTCTTTTAATACCACACTTTAGAAATAATCTTCTTTCTGTTTCAAAATTGTGTTGTGATATTGATGGTGTTGTTCTCTTATCTAAAAACACATGTGTCTTGCAGACCCCTTCTCTGAAGAGCCCACAGGTTCTTAGTGATATGCTGAATGGTCTTTACCTTCTCGAGGCTACTAAGTATTTTTTTGTCAATTCTTTTGTTTCAAATAAAGTTTGTAACTCTGTTGGAAATAGTGAAATTTGGCACAACAAACTTAGTCATTTACCAATTTCCAGACTGAAACAATTACCTTTCATTTTTAATGCTTCTTTGAAACCTATTGAGCATTGTGATATTTGTACTAAGGCACGACAACATAATCTGCCATTTCGTACTAGTGCCACATCAACTAGTAAATTTTTTGAGCAAATTCATATTGATGTTTGGGGGCTTTATCACAAAACTACCTACAATGGTTTTAGATAATTTTGTAACCATATTGGATGATTATAGCGGAACCACATGAACACATTTGCTTTCAACTAAAAGCAATGTTTTTCCCATACTTCAATCTTTTACTTAAATGGTTAGCAACCAATTTGGCATAAATGTGAAATGCATCAAATCTGATAATGTCTTTTAATTGGGGTCTGGATTAATCCAACATGCTTATTTGTTGAGTAAAGGGATTGTTCATCAGACCACTTGTGGCTGTTCCTCAACAGAATGGTATTGTTGAAAGAAAGCATATACATTTGCTTAAAACCTCGATAACTCTCTTATGTTTCAATCTAAGCTTCCTGTTCAATTTTGGGGTGACTGTGTTTTAACTGCAACTCATTTAATCAATCGGTTTCCCACCAAAATTCTTAACAATAAAACCCCTTATGAGGTTTTAATAGGAAACATTCCTTCTTATGCTCACATGAAATCTTTTGGTTATCTTGCTTATGCCTACACATTGACTCATGGAAGAGACAGATCCAAACCAAGGGATGTGCCTTGTATTAGCCTGGGATATCCTCTTGGTATAAGGCTTACAGATTTTATGATCTTGACACAAACAAGGCTATCATATCAAAAGAAGTTTTATTTGAAGCTTTATTTCCTTCGATAACTAAATCCAAAAAAGTTTCATTTTCCCATCTATTGACCTCATCAATCAATTTTTTGATGATCCTTTGTCTACTTCTTCTACTCCTCCTATTGATACTGTACCTAATTATCCTTTTTCCATTACTCCCAGTATTTCTGTTTTTGATTCTCTCCCTACTAATAAACTTGTTCGAAGATCTTTGAGAACTTCAATTCCGCCCTCATACTTAAACGACTATGTTTGTCATAACTATAAATCTTCTCATCATTGTTTCCACACTGTCACTAATTCATGATCCTCTCTTATCTCTTGTTCTTCTTATCATCTTCTTCTTTTTAGTCTGCCTCTCACCCAAGCGATCTCTGATTTGCATGAGCCTAATTCATATAAGGAAGCTGCTGGCATTCCTGAATAGCAAGATGCGATGAAAGCTTAGTCTCAGGCTCTTGAAAATACTTAGGATGCTATTAATCTTCCCCCGGAAAGAAAGATATTAAAAGCAAATGGGTGTTTAAAGTTAAACACAAAGCATATGGGACAATTGAGCGTTGTAAAGCAAGATTGGTGGTGAGAGGTGATCCTCAAAAAGAGGGGATTGATTATACTGAAACTTTTTCTCCTTTTGTTAAGATGACCTCTATTCTAAGCCTTGTAGCTATCGCTACAAGACGAAGTTGGCCTCTTTTTTAGCTTGATGTTAATAATGCCTTTCTTCATGGGGTTTTAGATGAGGATATCTATATGCTACCACCACCTTGTATGCAACTCCTTAATAATCAGGTGCTTAAATTTCAGAAATCCTTATATGGTGTGAAACAGGCTTCTCGACAATGGTATGGAAAATCGTCTTCCGTATTAAAGATAAGAGGGTATGTGGGTTTTCAGAATGATCATCCTTTGTTTTCAAAGTCTATGGGATCATTAGTGGTTTACGTCGCTGTATATGTCGATGACATTTTAACTGCTGGGAACAATTCGGAAGAGAACAATAATCTCAAGACTTTCCTGGATTCATTTTTCAAAATCAAGGATTTGGCAAATCTCAATTTTTTTTGGGAATGGAGGTTCTTTACACTACCAAAGGTGTTATCATGTGTCAACGCAAGTTTGTTAAGGACATGCTTTTCGAATTTGATACTTCCAATCTTTCTGTCACCAACTCTCCATTACCTCATCATTTACAACTTAAAGCTCATGAGTGACTTGCTTTTGATGAACCTTTACGATACATGAAACTTTTTGGTAAACTTAATTACCTTACTCAAACAAGACCTGATATTGCTTTTACTATTCATTTTTTGAGTCAATTCATGCAAGATCCGAGATTGTCCCAATGGAATGTCGTGCTTCACACTTTTCACTTGGGGGCTCTCCGATTTCTTGAAAATCTAAGAAACAACCTGTTGTTTCTTTGATCTCAGCTGAAGTTGAGTATCGATATCTTCGACGTGTGACTGCTGAACTTGCATGGTTGACAAGACTTCTCTCAGAGTTTAATGTTCCTGACATTACTCCTGTCGCAGTTAAATGTAGTCAGTCGGCAATCTATATTGCAAAGAATCCTGTCTTTCATGAGCGGATTAAGCACATTTAAATCGATTGTCGTTTTTTTGCGAGAAGTTACAAGAGGGCCTTGTTACTTTAGTGCATACAGACACAAAAGATCAGCTTGCTGGCATTTTTACAAAGAGCTTACCAGGGCCTCATTTTCACGAGCTTCTATGCAAGTTGGGGTTTTCTTGATGTATAAGGCATATAAGCTAGGAATACATATCTGCCCAACACATATATGCCGAATGTTGATGCTAGTATAAAGAAAGTTGTTAGAATTCAAGAACTGTGAGCGTATAAGACATATCCGCCAGAAAAACATATACGCCCAAGACATATACGCCGTATATGTTATACGGCGTGTAACATATACGCCATATATGTGCTGCCTATACAAATAGTTTTCTTGTGTCTAGTATGTGTAATTTTTCATTCTGAGATGATAAATTTTCTTCCCTGCTTCATTTCTTTTTTATTTATGTGGTATCGTTTTCTACGTTTAAAAGAATTCTAATGAAATCATGAATCCCCTTGTGGGTATACTTCAATAACAGTAGTTCATGTTATCATAACCGTTTTTTTAGAATATAATTTATGGGTTTTTGTTATTGATTAGATGTGATCATTTTTTTAAACACTTTAACGTAATTTATGATATTTGATACATTGAACACCTTTCATGCTCTACATTAAATTTGTAAATTCTCACTTGAGAAATCTTGAATCTTGAATGTTGATGTTGATTATATAAAGTTTTTAGAATTCAAGATTCAAGAAACCCTAATGAAATCTCCTTATATACTTCAGTCACAATAGTTCATGCTAATACTGTCTTTTTCTTCGAGTATAATTTGTGGGGATTTTCTTTAATCTTTGAGCTTTATTTTTATGAAATATATTTACTTATTTACCTTTTGTCACTAATGTTCTTCAATTTTGATATCTTAATTAATTATGTTTTGTTTGTGTACTCTGATAGTTACAGACTTACATCCCTAGCGAATTAGTGTGACACAAATTTAATGACTTACACTATTTAGAGGAATTCAAACCCACCGTAATTGGAGTTTTTTTACACAAAAGTTATGATGTTTGAGAATTATTTTCACAACTAAGCATGAGTTTGACAAATTTTTTAAACTAATGCAATCTCCGTTAGTAATGACAACTTGAATGAACCCTATAGGGTTGGTCAAATATGTAAGAATAAACATATGGATATATATATATATATATATATATATATATATATATATATATACTTATGAATGACCTACATGATCATTTATATTATAATAGATTAAAGTTAATTAATTATACCTTATTATTATATTAGCTATGTAATTGTTAATGGACCAAATTACCATTTCTTGCTAACAAAGTGTTTCCCCTTGGGTGTATATAAATATATGGAGAGACTAATTAATATCATTGAACGTAACCCTAAACCTCACATAACAATTTCTTGACCCTCTCTTCCTCTATATTATTCGGTTTCTCAAGAACCCTAATCCCCATCACTAATATACATCCTAAAGGGGAACCCGACCAAGCTGACTGTCATGTCGTGTGGATCGTTCTCATCAGCCGTGGCCTCTCTCTCTGCTGTGACAAGTATGTTTTAGTTGTGGGTTTATCATAATATTGATGTTTTCTATTATATACATTAAGAACTGATCAACATGTGGTATCAGAGCGATGCTGATTAATCAGTTCTTCATGTCTTCCATTAACTCGGGATCTAAAACGGAAGACATGGACTAAAATCTGATAAACCCTAACAATTTTCGGTTTTTTCTTATTAATTCGTTTTATTTTATTATCATTATTAAAAATCCGAATTTAAGAAACCCTAACAATTTTCCGAAAACTGAAAAATTAATGATCTTTGTGTTCATAACAGTTTTTTGAAAATCTGGTATAATCTGGTTCAAGATCTGGATTGTTATAATGTATTACTAAATTTTTATTAAGATTTAGACCAAGATATTTCGAATTCTGTAAACTTAATAAAGAAATTACTTTGAAAATAATCAAATCTAGGATAAACAAACAATCCCTAAGAATTCAGATCAAATATTATAAACTGTTCATCAACTTATGGGTGTATGTGTTTACAGTTAAAACAGTTTTCGGAAAACTATGAGTTTTCGAAAACACTAAAACCAGAAAACGCATCAAACCAGAAAACTTAATTTCCTGAGACTAAGTTTTTTTTTCTCCGTGAACAGTACACTAAAATTTTTTGTAAATACTTGAAATTCATATTGATTACTTTTACAAAACATAAAAAAAGCTTAACTTAAATGAATGATGATGTACACTTCTGCCCAAAGGTGATGTGATACATCTAACATATCATTCAAGTTTAAATACAAGCTGTGTTAGTTTAGCTTAAACATGATTTAAATGTATCACTTCTGCCCAAAGGTGATGCGATACATCTATATCAAAGCAAAACTAACTCGCGCATGATTAAAATGGTTGTTTCACTTCTGCCCAAAGGTGATGTGTTACAATTGTTTTGAACATATACTTAAGTAAAATTTAATTGTGCCCAAAGGTGATTTATCTTTTATATAAGTAGAATTTTATTAATTACATTAGTCTATTATTTTGTTGTTAATAATAGATATTTATTATCACAGCTTCATAATTTAAATGGTTCTTATTTATGCTTGCATTAGTTTAAATTGCCCCTAGTTCACTCTAAGATCTTCTAGTTTAGTATCTTAACATTCTCAAATAAATTCCAATAATAGCTCCGAATGGTGGAATCACATCATTAACTGGAGATAACTTTGCTGCCTGGAAGGACTCTCTTATGCTTAATCTTGCCTTCCTGGATTTCGACTTTGCTCTAAACGAGGATGAACCTCCAGCACTAACCACTGAAAGCACTCCTGCTCAGCACTTACTGTTCGAAAAATGGAAGAGATGTAACCGCATGTCTCTAATTCTTATGAAAAACTCCATTAGCATGCCCATAAGAGGATCCATTCCAGACTCTGAAAATGCTAAAACCTATCTGGCTTCTATGGAGGAACAATTCAAAGGAACGTCTAAGGCGCATGCTAGTACTCTTATTCTCAAGCTGGTGACTACTAAGTATGATGGAAGGAGTGGCATTCGTGGGCACATTATGGTTATGAACGACATGGCCCATAAGCTGAAGGGATTAGACATGGAGATCAGTTATGGTTTTCTGGTGCACTTCATCATGACCTCTCTTCCAGCTGCCTATGAAGCTTTCAAGATCAATTACAATACCAAGAAGGACAAATGGACTATGAGTGAGCTGATTGCTATGTGCTTGCAAGAGGAAGAGCATATGAAGATGGACAAACATGAAGTTGCTTACCTTGCCACCAGTTCCAAGAAGAGGAAGAACACTAATCCAAGAAAGGAGTTTGCTAAAGTTCAGAAAACAAATACAGGTGCCTCAACCAACTCTCAGAACTCCACTAGAAATCCCTTCTGCAAGTTCTGTAAGAAGTACATTCATAAGCAGAAGGACTGTTCAGACTTTGAGGAGTGGATGGCTAAGAAAGGTAATGATCTCTTTATGATACTTGAGTCCTATAATTTAACTGTTCCTGCTAATACATGGTGGTTTGATTCTGGTTCTATGGTTCATGTGACCAATTCAACTCAGGGATTCCTTTCAATCCGGAAGCTGGAAAGAAACCAAAGAACACTAAGACTGAGGAATGATAAAGAACTTGAAGTCAAGATTGTGGGAACTTTACCATTAATAATGAAAACTGGTTTATGTAATAAACTTTATGATACCTTATATATTCTTGAGATTACTCGGAATCTTGTATCAGGACAAAAGTTAGACATGGACGGTTTTGATGTTTCTCATGGTCGTGGCAAACTTACTATTTCTTTAAATTCTCAAGTGTTTGGTTATTGCTTTTTGGATGATGGTCTTTATAGATTAGAACTAGATGATAATTTTTCTAAATCTTTGTTGTCATATAATATTAATGAATCACTCACAAAGATTAAAGAGAAACGAGACTTAGAGACTTCTTCTATGTTGTGGCATCAACATTTAGGCCACATCTCACGAGAATGGTTAGCCTGCCTCGTGAAGAATGAAGTCTTACCACATCTCAATTTCACCGATTTTGGAACATGTGTCAAATGCCTTAAAGGCAAAATGACATCAGCAAATAAGAAAGGCGCCACTAGAAGCTCTAATTAATTAGAACTCATTCATACTGATATTAGGTGGTCCTTAACCCATTGCTGGTATAGTTGTACATACTTCTTTTATCACTTTCATTGATGATTATTCCTGATATATGTACCTGTATCTCATTAAAGAAAAATCTGAATCTGTAACAAATTTTAAAGATTATAAAACTGAAGTTGAAAAACAATTATATCGTCAAATAAAATTTGTCAGATCAGATTAAGGAGGTGAATATTATGGAAGACATACTGATGTGGGTCAGGCCCCTGGTCCATTTATTGAGTTTTGTAAGGGCCATGGGATCGTGAACCAATATACTATGCCAGGTACTCCTCAGCAAAATGGTGTCGCTGAACGGAGAAATCAAACCCTTATGGATATGGTATGCAGTATATTAGCCAACACTAATTTACCTCTATTTCTCTGGACTGAAGCCTTAAAAGCAGCCGTTCATATACTCAATAGAGTTCCTTCTAAGTATGTCCCTAAAACTCCTTATGAACTTTGGACGGGAAGGAAACCGAGTCTTAGTTATATGAAAGTATGGGGCTGTATTGCTGAAACAAAACTTTATAACCCTTTCCTAAAGAAACTTAACCCTAAATCTGTTACATGCTTCTTTATTGGGTATCCTGAAAATTCAAAGGGTTATCGTTTCTATTGTCCTTCCCATGTCACTCGTATTGTAGAAACCAAGCGTACCATTTTCCTGGAGGATTACAAGATCAGTGGGAGCAGTACTAACCCTTATGAAGAATTGCAAGAAATACAAAATGCGGGAGAAGACTCGTAGATTATCGTAACTCTGGTTATTCCTCTTGTACCTCATGCAATTGAACCTTCTACACCACCTTCTCCACACTCAGAACCCGTTATAATAGAAAATGAAGGCACATCAAACACTCAAAACCAAGACAATGTTGAACCCGCTAATCAAATCAGAAGGTTATCCAGGTCTAGAAGACCTACTAACTTTGATGATTATGTCACCTACTTGACTGAAGCTGACGCCGGAAAGCTTAATGATCATATCTCTTATAATGAAGCCATGAGCAGTGATCAGTCTTCTGAATGGAATAAAGCAATGATTGATGAGCTCGAATCCATTAGGAAAAATGACGTTTGGGATTTGGTAGAATTGCCCAACGGTGTCAAACCTGTAGGATGTAAATGGGTGTTCAAAACAAAACTTGATCCAAATGAGAACGTTGAATGCTATAAAGCGAGATTGGTTGCAAAGGGCTACACTCAGAAAGAGGGAATTGACTATCAAGTGACCTTTTCGCCTGTCTCTTGAAAAGATTCATTAAGGATCATTACGGCCCTAGTAGCTCACTTTGATTTAGAGCTACAACAGATGGACGTGAAAACCGCTTTCCTTAACGGCACTTTAGACGAAGAGGTGTACATGAAGCAACCTGAAGGTTTTAAACCTGAAGGTCAAGAACATCTAGTCTGTAAGCTCAAGAAGTCAATATATGGGTTGAAACATGCATCACGTCAATGGTACCTAAAGTTTGTTGAAGTCATGAAGAAACAAGGTTTTGCAAAGAATCAAGTGGATCAATGCACCTACCTCAAAATGAGTGGGAGTAAGTTTACTATACTTGTCCTTTACGTAGATGATATTCTATTGGCAAGTAATAGTTTAGACATGTTGCATGAGTCAAAGCGATTACTCTCGCATAAATTCGACATGAAGGATCTCGAAGATGCTTCTTATGTTATTGGCATCGAAATTCACCGAAACAGACACAGAGGGATCTTAGGATTATCTCAAAGGGCCTACATTGACCGTGTCCTTACTCGTTACAAAATGCAACATTGTAACCCAACTGCATCTCCTGTAGTTAAAGGAGACGTTTTCGGGGCGTTCCAATGTCTGGAAACAGAGGTTGAAAGGAACAAATGAGATTGATACCTTATGCATTAGTAGTCAGGAGCCTTATGTATGCACAAGTTTGTACTCATCCGGATATTGCTTACATTTCTGGAATGTTAGGCAGCTATCAGACTAATCATGGCCTTGAACAATGGAAAGCAGCTAAGAAGGTGCTTCGATATCTTCAAAGGACGAATGACTACAAACTGACTTATAAAAGAAGTGATAATTTAGAAGTGGTAGGTTATTCCGATTCTGACTTTGCTAAATGCAAAAATGACAAGAGGTCCACTTCGGGGTATATCTTTATGTTAGAAGTAGGGCCCATCTCATGGAGGAGTCATAAGCAACAGTTAACGACTACTTCCACTATGATGGCAGAATACAAACCTGTTTATAATGCTACCTGTTGTGGAATGTTGCTTAAAAATCTAATCTCTGGACTCAATTTAGTCAATTCCATTTCTAGACCATTGAAGCTTTATTGTGATAATTCATCTGCCGTTAATTTCTCGAACAGTAACAGTTCGACTGGAGATGGTTTATATCTTGATACAAAGTATTTGTTCGTGCGTGAACGAGTTGAGGAAAATAAACTTTGTATTGAGTATATTAGTACGCATAATATGCTAGCAGATCCGATGACTAAAGGTCTCCCACCTAAAGTTTTTGAAGAACATGTTGCTAATATGGGATTTACTGAAGACCTTATTTAACTGCATATTGTACTTATTTACATGTTATTTAATAAAATTTCCTATGTTTTTATTTTGTATGTCTCCTAATATGTTCCGCATGCGTAATGACATATAGACAAATTATTATACAAATCAAATATTTGAAGGGC
>NW_027496985.1:0-25473 GCF_021521415.1 Bidens hawaiensis | reverse complement strand
GTCAAAAGAAAAAGATGAATTATTACTTTTAAATGTAGTTAGAAAGTTCCAGAATGTTAACATATCTAACGGTTCATGTCAGGCCAGATTTTCAAAAAATTGTCCAAGGAAAAAGAAATCGCATCGCATAGAAAGAATTTGCATCACATGGATTTCCAGTCACATCGCATGGTACATGCGATGCGATTTAATCACCATGCGATCCGAATATTCAATGCGATTCGAGTTCTTTTTCGTGCGATGCGATTTGAGCATCCTTATAGTCCAAAATCTTTTCTTTTCTAGGCCATTGAGTCTCCTATAATATTTTTCTTTTCGTACGTTTGAGTTTGGAGCAAGACAATAGGTTCATATCTATATTACTTATATTAATCCTTGGTGGTGGAGCATAGGGAGAAGAAAGTGGCAGCAGGCATCAGTCATCGTTATTATTATTTCTGTGGACAAGAAGCAGCCATCAAATATTATTTAATTGGGAGCAAACGCCACAAATCAGGAATATCTCCGAGAGTATCCGGGTTCAACACCTACTCATCCAAACATCATTATTATTTGGTTTGAATCTATTATTTTCGTCATGAATTTATTGTTTAAACCTATTTACTTTCTTTTGATCATGAATATGGTTGTTGGCTAAACCCCTAGACTACCTAGGTTATGATGAACCTACTTTGATGTTTTGATTTGACTTGGGATTATTTATCGTTATGGTTTTTATGTTTTAGTAAAAGATTTATTTATATTAAATTGATGCATATGGATACTTAGGATTGTTTGACGAGTGTTGTTCCATAGTTTTCCTTGATTATTGTTTGTCATATGATAGGTTACTATTAGTTCAATTACTTTGTGTTCTTGATTATTTTATGATTTGATTTCGTGATAAGGTCATAGGAATAATATTGTCAAATAAACCTGACTGTGCTGCTAACCTAAAATCTGTAAAGTGCTAGGTTATTGATAGATCTTTATTATTTAATCTTGCTAAGATTTAGTTCTTCGTAAGGAGTCCGTCTAGGGTTGATTATTTATTATTGTTTATTAAATCAATTAAATATTTTAAATTGCCTTTGATATCCACGCTGTAAGGTAGGATTTCGTTATAAAGGAACTAGATCATAATTAATTAGGTGACCGTAAGGGAACTTGATTTCTAATACTTGTGTTCGTTAAAACTTGTTAGAAACCCATAGGTGTCTCTTAAGAAGGGTCAGGGGTCCTATTCGGGTTTTCTTTTAAGTGTCTATTTTACGATCCCATTCCATAACTAAATATTTTCCCGGGTTAAGTCATAACTGAAATTTAGGGGATTCTAGCCTAGGTAGTTTTCTCATCATCATCTTATTTTCACAACAAACTTTGTTTTCGTTTAAATTACTTATTTTCTTAATTAGTTTTTTAATTATAGTATTAACTTAGTTTTTTTTTTAATAAAAATCCCCCAAATAAATATAATTAATTAGTCGTGTTTTCAAGTCTAATTAGCTAATAAACGTAATTTAGAGAGCCTCGTGGGTTCGATATCCGGACTTACTTAGCTTTACTAGAGTCGACCGGTTCACTTACCGGTTAGTAGTTTAGTCGAGTTTTTAGTTAATTTAGTTAATAATTATTAAACTACTTTTAGCACATCAATGACCCATTAGCCGTTTCTACTTCATATTGATTATTCAATTTAGCTAGAGGTTCATTCAATAGACTACAAAACTTATAATCTATAAAGCTTTGATTAGCTCCTGAATCAAATAATACTCTAGCATAAACATTATTGATAAGAAACGTACCATTAATCACGTCTGGTAATTCTCCCGCCTTCTGAGTGTTAAGCATGAATGCACGGGCATTTCCCCTCTTGACTTCATTCCTGGCACCACTACCACCGGCGCCTCCAACTGCCGGTTTCCTTTTAGTGCTTCCGCACTAAAGTGTCCTTTCTCACCACAATCAAAACAGACGATTAATTTCTTCCTACAATCCTCCTCCTTGTGTCCCGGTCGTTTACAAAAGTTTCAAGTTGAGTATGGATCAAACTTGCGAACATCAACTTTCGGTGTAGGCTTCAAACACCTCCCGTCATGTCGCTTACCACAGTTTTTACATATCGATCGGTTAAATGCAACCGACCTCTCCTTCCCTTTCTCAAACTTCCTTTTCTCATCAACTTCACGCTTCTTCTCAGTCATCATCTTCCTTTCCTCCTCTCGATTTCTAATCATACTATCCATCAAATATCAAGCCAGCTCAATAGCAGACTCGGTCATTGCAGGCATGTGTGATCTCACATGATCACGGATTTCTTTTGGCAAACCATAAATATATCGAGTCACCTTCTTATATTCGGGAGTAACAAGATGTGGAACAAGCCTGCAGTACTCAAGGAATTTAGTGTTGTATTCCTTGATATTGGTGCTAATAACCTTGTGGTTCCAAAGCTTGGTTTGAATCTGATCAACTTCATGTATCAGGGAGAACCTTTGTTTAACCAATTCTTTGAAAGTTTTCCACTCCAAATTGTACATATTACTCCTTCCCTTGATCCCGATCAGTGTATTCCACCACTCTAACGCCTCTCCTTTGAACATTTGAGAAGAGTACTGAATGCTTTCTTCCTCCGTGCATTTACTTATAGTCACAATCGATTCCATTTCCTCAATCCAACTGAGCGTTGTTATTTCCCCTTTATCCCCGTAAAATTCTTTTGGTTTATATACTTGAAAATCTTTGAAGGTACATCCCGTGCTAACCTTTACTCTTTTTGTTTTACTCGGGACGTGTTCAGCAGTTGAACTTTCTTGTTTCTTTTCTTCATCTTTTGTGTTTTCAGTTTCTTTTCTTTTTGAATGTACTGATACGCTATGGCTTGGTTGTGTTTGTTTTATTGATTTTGACTTGGCTAAACTTTTAGAATTAGCCGTATGGTCTTGCACCATCTTTATTAGAGGAGTTATAGCTTCCTTGATTAGTGGGGAAACCGTTTCTTTTATCATATCACGTATTCCTCCAATATATTCTTCAGGAAGTGAATTATTATTTTCAGGGGTCTTCGCTTTATCAGCTTGACTCCCTTGACTAAATTGAGTTTCTCGTTGTTCAAACATTCTGTATATCATAGGAATACATAAATTTAGAACACAACACGCAAACTTTTATTCATAATATTACAAAAGATAGAAATACAACAACAGTAGTTATATAATCCTAATCTTTGGCCCATTTCTTAACCAACTTCTTCATCTTTTCACATTTTTTTTATTATCTTATCACCCATCTTTTTCTTCTTGATCCTTTCGTTTCTTAATTCATCCATCACCGAGTTTGGTGGGTTGGGATACCCTACAGGTGCGGATGCCGAAGGAAAAAGATAAGCGTTTTCTCTCGGATACAGTGAGGATTAGCTATGTAAGTCTGCATTTCCTCATCAGGAAGGTTGATTGTATAAAATTCTTCAATCAAATGGGCTTCTTCCCGTATCTTGTTTGCTTGTTCAGCTATGGTTGGTACAGATCCATGATACGGTGGAAAATTAGGATTATCAGAATAATAAACCGATCTTCGACTTGGTTCAGCTAAAGTTTGAGCACCTGGTGGGGGTGATCCAAAATGTCATAAACTCTGGTCGGAATGACAATTCATCCAACTCGAAGATTCAGTACTGGTTTCTTGTTTGACTCTACTTTGAACTTCCATATCATATGGATAATAATTCGGGGTACCGGCCATTAGAACACTTTCAGAAGTGTCACTGGATATTTCGATTGGCATTTCTGTACTTCCCGGAACATAAATTGGTTGGCTTCCGTAAGCCAAGTAAGGATCGATTTGATCAACAGGGTTTAACTGGTTTAGATTCATCGGATTCAGATCAGCCGGGTTCACATGCACCGGTTCAATCGGATTTACCGAAACAGTTGGCCACTTAGGACCAAAATTTGTGCTAACTCGGTCAGACGGCTCAGCATCGGGGGAAGGATTAGATCGCCTTGCGACCCGAAGTTTTTGTCCATAGTAGTTATTGTAAGACATCTGTATATATAATAACTTAGGGATGGGCAAATTACCAATCATAACTTATCCCTACTTATCAGATAAATGGTTAAAGCTTAGGTACTAATTTTAATACCTAATTCGCTGAAACCGATGGCTCTGATACCAACTTGTCACACCCCAAACTAGGGCCTAGGAGTGTGACCATCAGTTGGTACTTGTTTTGTAAATATATCAGAGTAGCGAGTTCATTTTAGTGAAAGACTTTAAAATATTAATTTACATTATCAAAATTACTCGGGAATTAAACACCCGAGTTTCAGTTTTACAAAGCAGTGATATTAATAGTACAAGGATTTAAAATTTTCAAAAACGAGCCATCTTGAGCGATCTTCTATGACTCCAATCCTTGTATACCATCTATCGTCATCTAATTACCTGCAAGGGTGGGGAAAAACACGTCAGCTATATGCTGGTGAAACGTTGACTCGATAAAACATTTATAACAGTCGTTAAGTACAAACATAGTTTTATGTTTCACAAACTCAGCAGGAATGCATGTCCATTCCCGGGATTTGTACCACTGCCCTACACACACAATTCAAAGGTTCCCCGAGTACATAGCCCTTGTTCGGAGACAACTTTCCCCTAGGCTATATAGCCCTGTTGGAGAACCGGTTATGACTGACTTGGTTTTGTATGCCAATTATCAGTTATGTTTGGATCCAGACACACGTGTATTCGGTCTGAGTTGCTTTTTATTATCTATTTTGTATTATAACGATTTTAGAGATTATATCTCATGTAAACATTTATCAGACTCTTTGTAATAAACAACCTGTCTCTTACAAGAGTAAAATCAGTTCAGATAGTAAAAGGTTAACGTGTTCACCTCGTATATCAGTGGATAATATCAAACTCCTCTTCTCAGTATACTTAACAACCTATATTCATAATAGGCATGCATAACTATCTAGTTGATACTATTCAGCAGACTTTAAGTCTGTTACAGTTTCAGCAGACTTGAGGTCTGATCAGCAGACTTGAAGTCTGATTCAGTTCAGCAGACTCGAGGTCTGATCAGCAGACTCTTAGGTCTGACCTAACCTTAGTATAGTTATAGTCGTTTTATGAAAATACTTTAGATTTACATATGACGTTTGGAATAGCACGCTTTGGCCTAATAAAGGATTTCACGTTGGCAAACTTCTCCAGGTAAGTAAATGGGTCCCGCGGTTGATTGGGATTTGTACGAATTGCTTTCCTTAGGCAAGAAGAGTCTACTAATGATACCCCCTTCCAGTTACTACATGCCCGTCAAAATAATAGTTTTGATAACATTACTTTACAAGGAAGCAATGTCTTTACTTTATAAAACATTACTTGAAAAATATTAACAGTTTAACGACTATACTCTTAACTAAGTTATAACTAGATATTTAAAGTAACTAGTAAAGTAACTTAACCTTAATCCTACCTTAATCGTCTCGACGAGACTTAAGAGCTAAGAAATCAGCAGCAGTTCGGCTTGTTATTCGTTTATATGATCGACAGCCCGTTAAACAGCGTAACGACACCTCGTCTCTTCGCAAAAACAGCCCACGGCACCTCGAAACTCTCTTGCACGTTTACCAAGGTTAACTATGTGAAAACTAAGGTGAAAATGGGATGAAATGGCTTGAACCCGTAGCTGCCCTTTTATAGGTGAGTTTTGCAGACCATCGCGTAGCGCGATGGCCTTTTCCCCAAGGCCGTCGCGTAGCGCAACGCCGCAATTTACCAGAGGCTGCCACGTGTTGACACGTGGTTGGCCACGTGTCCCGGGTTACTTAACCTGGTCATCGCGTAGCGCGATGAGACCAGTGAGTTTCTTCATCGCGTAGCGCGACGCCTACATTTTTCTTGAAATGTGTGATTCTCTATCGCGTAGCGCGATGGAGTTCATCAGGAGACCATCGCGTAGCGCGATGGGTCTAAAAACTCAAAATTTTCATTTTCAGTCCCTCAACTAACAGAATTGGCATTTTTAGTCCTTTAACTTTTAATCTTGACATTTTTGGCCCAAAACTAGATGGGGTATTTTCACGGTGTTACAGGTAGTCAATAGTTGAGCGGTTGGATGTCGTCCTCATGGGAACCGAATTCGGGTGATTCTACTAATTGTTGGACTTCGAATTCGAGGTCGAATGGTCGAGATGAAGTGCAAGGTCAAAAGCCAGAGTATCCGAGGAATGGGATTGGGCGTGGGCGATTGGGTGCTCATGGTAGAAGTGCTTACTCGCTGCCGAATAATGTTACGGTCACTCCGATATAGTTTGTTTGTTGTTGGTTTTGATTAGGGGCATATTTGTTTTGTTTCTGGTTGCAGACTTGCAACTGTGTAATGTGTTTGATTTCCATTTTTTGGATGAATGATAGGAAAGTGGATTTATTGGTGGGAATTGGTCGAAGAGTTGCGACGGTGGGTTTGGGTTTGATGAGGGGTGGTGAAGACGGATTGAGGGAGAGGGACGAACAGATTAGTGTAATTGTGATTTTGGGTTTCTAAAAATCAACGGTTAGAAATGTCGCACACGTAATGTACGATAAAGGATTATTGTATTTTATCCTTTATATATATATATATATATATTGGAGAGGATATAGAGAAAACTTATTATTAAAGAGAAAACGTAAAAACTCCTAAACAATTATTTTTAATTAAAAAATAAAAAAATATTTTCAAATTTCCATTTTTGCCATTATTCTTATATTTTGTTACCTTTAATTCGGAAAAAAAAAACCCAGAAAAATGATGTAATGCACATACTGTCACACCCCAACATAAGTCGGAAATATCGGAGCGTGAGCATTATTGTTCATAGCTCAAGGTAACTATCATAAATAAATGTGAGAATAACTATTTAGTTAATTTATTTCATTCAAACACATATCATCCATAAATAAAAATTAATTCAAAAACAATAATAATAATCCAAAATAAAACTCAATAAATTGTCTTTAAATAATCTAAGGTCTCGACTAGGTGTCCATACTTCAAATCTTCAAGTCAAGCGATAACTTGCATATGCATTGAACATAGAATATATTTGTCAACAATATGTTGAGTGAGAATGTCACCAGTTTTGCAAAGTTATAATATAATATGAAATAGAGCAAAACATAAATAATTGCGGTAAATATAACCAAACCATGAGCAAGTAAAGTGTCAAGAGACCACTGCCAAGCGAATCGGGTGTTGGTTAATATGACGGTCGTATGATCATAGTATAATGAAAATATGTTGGACCTCTCCGAATGCGTAAAGTAAACAAGCAATCAAATAGCAAATATGTTCAATTAACCACACACAATATCATGTTTGATAGTTTAAGATATGCATAATATGAATTACTTAATAGTACGCACACGTCCCCAAAACGTTTGAAAAACAAGTAAAATAGGGGAATGACAAAACCCACCTTAAACAATAAGCAAGGGAGTAATACAAGAATAAAAATAAACGATCTTCCGCTAACGCGCCAAACGATGAAAACCAATAGAACTTGAAACTTTGAGTTATGAAACTATGAGTAAATACGAACTTAATGCCACCGGAATCAATCCAAACGGATGAGTAGAACTCAAGTTATGTCAAATTTAATATTTAAACGAGTCGAGACTGACCAGAATCTGAACAGCGAGTCGGAAGTTGGGTTTTGGGTAGTAGCCTTAAAATTTCGTTACGAGAATAAAAGTCTCCTGGACTGAACGTTAAATCCGACCAGAAGTATGAGAAAACGTAAAGTCAAACTTGTTGACTGTTTTACCCTTTAACGGGTTTTAATGAAATTGACCAGTAAACACCCTTCAATCTCAGAAATCGATTGAAGGTTATTGACTAAGGAATGTAAATGGACAATTACTCAGTTTACAACCTACCCGAAAGTGAAAGAATCAAGAGAAACGAAGAGTCAAAGGTCCAAACGCAAGCAAAGTCAAACCGGTTATGAGTGCATCTTCAACAATATAGCAAAAATCGAAGAGTTCTAAGAGGGACTAAGGTAAGTGACGGCTAGAGGAGGTCTATTAGGGTTAGAGTAAAGTTTGTGGCAAGTAAATATAAAAATTCAAATTTATTGCCAGAGGAGGTCTACTAGGGTTTGGACCATTCACATTACTTTTTCCTTCAAAATTCAAATTTATTGCTCACTGAAGTAGAACCAAAGGATCAAAAGTAGATAAAAATGTAGAATTGATGAGGTTACTGATTCAACAAAAGTGGAAATAAACTTTAGTGTTAAACACAAGTGGAGGTGGAGGGTCAACCTACCTAAATAGACCCATGGCCCATTGAACCGAGAGTTAAATTACCCATTTGAACCCTAACCCAAGCCTGTTCCAACTTATTACCTAACACCTAAGTTTCTCCACCTATTAACCTCCTGTTATAACTATAAGTAAAAGTAATTCATGCTATAACTAACACATATATGGGCATGCACAGTCATGCTCTTCCTAAGAGCATTCTCAGCCCATTTCTTTAAAATATGTGAAGGGAATTTGTAAATTATATAGTATGGTTATGAGCCCAATGAGGGAAATTTGTAAATTATATGATATTGTTATAAATGGTTGTAAGTAGAGGAGAGAGAAAATGTTATAGAGGAAAGTTAAATTTGGGGATTCACTGTTCATACCGTATAATTTTTTAATATTTTTTAAAAGTGGTTGTGAGTAGAGGAAAGAGAAAAGATAATGATAAAAATATAAAAAGTATTATTTAATTAAACAGGAGAAAGAAAAAAAGTGATTTTTAGTGTAATTATATAATTTATTTTGGATATAGGGTAGGAAATGGGTTGGGAATGCTCTAAATTAGTCATTATAGAGAAACAAAATACAGCATAAGCACATAGGCTCAAAATTGACATATTGCGTGTAATTATCATAAGTGACGCAACTTATGATCAAAACTATAAAAACATTAATTATCCATGATCAAATAAGTGCCCAGTTTGGCCTCTGCGGCATATATTCTTGTCCTCTACTTCACTACGTCTTATCTGGTCATAGATTATAACTTAAACCGCACTGAACACTTATTTGAGGTATAAATAATCTTCAGTCAATTCTGCAGCATTTGATACCAAAGCCAAGTCTGAAAGGTACTGTGATGATGAGTTAACCACTTTATGATCTTAGAAACAGGTATAAAGCTGATGAACACACAATTAACACCAATATATAGGATGAATGCCAAAATTGAGGTCCAAGTTCCTGATCAAATTTGAAAATTAAATTATTAGTTATAGGAGAGTTGAAATTAAAAAGCATATTGATTAAAAAAAAGGCCTTTTTATGGTTGTGTAGATCATAGAAGTAGCAATTCCAATCTATTTTGATGATGGGTTGACTTGGGTTTCTTTGAATTTCAATCGGGTCAAATGAAAACAAACAGCTAACAGGAGAACAAGTCTGATGGACAGAACGGGTCAAAATAGATTGAATGTTGCCCAATGTGTTTTTAATGCTTACAACCTCCTAATGACTTTATTCAAAGATTTAAGATGGTTTTTAGAACACGTCAATGTTGTTTTTGTCATCCTAGTTATGGGGTCGATCAAACTCAATCCCAAGAAAGATCAATTTCATGTATCCCCTCTAAACTTGCAAAATATAATATTTCACCAAATCATGCTTTAAAAGGATTGACACTATGCATAAAAACTTGCGCTTTAGAAAAATATGGTATTTTGGTAGTTCAGATATGGGGGATACATGAAATACCCGTACAAAAATAATCAAAAACACAAAGGAAGAAAAATAGGTCATGTCCAAGCTAATCTAAGGTTTCTTAAATTAAGACAGATACCTATTTACCTACTCTAATTCAACAACATGAGTTTTCCTAGGGGTGTTCAGAGCCCAATTCAGGAAACAACCGAACCAGTGGGGTTGGATCAAGGATGGGTCGGACAGACACGGAAGGACAAGTTTTACCACTTTGGCGCTTCGGATTTTGCTTTTTTTGAGACAAATTTTTATACTTGTCAAAATAGTTAGATTGCATTAAAAGTCTAAAGATGAAACTTATGTATATATTCCAAAAATCAATACAATATATGAATAAATAATATCAAATCGTGGTTTCTGTTTACATGTCCGGTTCCAAGTTCCAAGCAGCCGGTCAAACCATTCAGACATAGTTATCAAAGGCGCTAGGCGCACTCAAGGAGCATAGGCCTTGCTAGGGCCCTAGGCGCAAAAAAGCGAGGGCCTGAGGGGGGAAAAAAAAAGCTTCCTTAAAACAAAAGGTAAAAATATATTATGTATATGAAAAATAATACTATTCTTCAAATAAAATAAACAAAAGCTATTATATAACATTTAATATCATCTAATTAGTACTAAAATTTTCCGAAACTTGAATAACAAAATGTATCAATATAATGCCTTAGACCTCTCTTAGATCTAATTTTCAATAGCACTCGTTCCGTTTCTTTTTGCTCGGCTTTTATCTTATCATGCTCTTGGCATAGGCAATGCCAAAGTGTTTTCCTAGGAACTAGAAGCGCATTTATTGAGCCACGCTTAAAAAATGGGCCTAGGCGCAAGAAGCGAGGGCTTTTAATAACTATGCATTCAATCACCAAAACCGAACCAGGTAACGAACCAAATGAATCTCAAACTGGCCAGCATGCTTAAGTTTGAGAGGTTATGTCGGTTTCAACAGTTTATGCACACCCTAGTCTATCTGGTGAAGCTTCTGATGCACTGTGAATAAGAAAAAAGGGAACGGAAAAAAAGAAAAGAAAAGAAGCAGAGATGACAATGGGTGAATAAGTGACATATGCAGCCCTTCCCTATTTCTGTTTTACCTACCCTATAGATCCTTACTCCCAACTTCCCTAGATAAGAATGGAAAAAAAGGTCTTGATTAAAAGTTTAGTTTTAGGGTAACTACAATTTAGTTCAACTAGGGATGAGATCAGTAACCGGTACCATACCAAACAATACCGATACCGAAAACAAGTGAAACTATAAATCGAATACCGTACCGGTACCATTGGAAACACAGAAAAATACGGAAACCAAATGGTACCAATACCAAAAATATAAAAAAGGAATCCCGTTAATGATTATGTTCTCGGTCGGTATCGGTTCGGTACTGTACCAGTTTTCGGTAAAAAAATGTTCATACCTAAGTTCAACTGCACAGACGCATAGTCATGGGGTTCTCACATTGTAGACTGTAATTCTGAAATTTGAAGGCCAATGTATGACTCAAGCTGGGAAACCATATTATATTGTACAAATTTGATACTTGTTCATACTTCCTAGCAAGTTTCACAATTTAATTTGTCTTGAGCCGTGTTGTAAAAAGCGCATCTAGGCATGAGACGCAGCTAGGGAGTGCAAGCAACAGCTTCTCTGGAATCTAGCTTTTTTGCACTTCACAGTGAGGCTGCTTCTGCGCATCATATTAGGTTCATAATGCGCTTTGTTTTCTTGGATTCAAAAGCCCAATATATGGGTTTAACAGTCAGTAAAGATTTTACCAAGGCCCGATTTGGCAACAACCTAGAACCGAATCATTGGTTTTAAAATCGGACCAAACCGCAGGTCAAACCACCAGAACCAAGAATGCGTGGTACCCAGGGGTGGACCCACATTAAGTGGATCGTGGCTCTGGGACTCCAATGTTTTTTAAAAATTTCTTAGAGGCGGTATGTTAAATTTTGCATGGACCTCATAAGAATTAATAAATGGAACCCATATCATCAAGGTGATTCTGGTGTAGTGGTAAATCTCTTGGTTTGTATACGATAGGTCACGGGTTCGAAGATATCTAAATTCCGTTCTTGAGGGTTTTTTTCTTTTTTTTAGGACTAAAAGGTGCTCTTAAGTTCTAACATGTTGGATACGTGTGTTTCGAAGTTGTTAAATGTGTTGATTTTAGTCTTATCTTTTATACTTGTTTCTTGTTCAAGCACTTCGATTGAATTTTTTTACTTATTTTATCAAGGATGTTTTGGAGTTTGTTTGACGTTGCTGTTGTCTAGTATTGACTTTTAACAGTTATGAAATAAAAGTAAATTTTCAGATGAAGCAAATTGATAAAAATGTAAATATTGTTTGAAAATGATTGGTACTGCATAAGACAACTCAAAAAATTTTAAAATAATTTTTGTGAATACATCATTATGATATTCTTTTCTATTATGTTTCTCGCTCCGACCCGACCTGACGGCGCCCGCAAAATCTGAACGTCAAAAAAATTGGGACCCCAATGGTGAAAAATCCTGGGTACGCCACTGGTGGTACCACCGGTTGGGTCTCTAGGCAAAGAACAGACAGGCCATTAGGGAACCAGACAAACTGGGGAACCAGAGGAAAGTGAAAAAGAACCAAACATACCCAATAAGATCCCCTCCGGGAGGGTGGGATATAGACAAACCATACCTCTATCTCAGAGATAAAGAGACTGCTTCTGGACACGAAAAGTACATTAGAAACATATAGCTCTTCTCATGGAATCTAAACAGCAGAAAACAAAACGAAACTAAAAACATAAGTATTATCATAGAGATATGTGGGAAGGAGACCTCCTTATTTACCCTTCTTTAGTTTTATGTATGATCTATGTAAGATGAAAAATATTTATTTGTGTTTACAAGAAACTTATTCAACCCTTAGGTTTTATATACATTTACAATTATATGTAATAATTGTATACTGTATAGTATGTATATACTTAGGCTATAAACAACAATTTTCATTAATTTTATCCATCTCACTAGAGAACTAAAATTTCTCTTATTTAAATATAAACCAAAAGGTCATTATTTAAAGAGTGTTAAAAACTCTAAAGTCTGTGTTCATAGTTTGTAAGCTATGTAAGATTTATGTTGGACTCATAGATAACATAATCTGGATAGATCAATCTAAACAGTGGGCTTCACGGACTTGTCCAATTAAGAAAATATTGAACGAAATGAAATGAGTTTGTGAACCAAATCGATGAAAAATTCGACCCTTACGGTTAAAAGAAACACACAGAGAAAATGTGGATTTGAGTGGATGTTAGGGAAAATTAATTTTGGATATACTTTCATAGTAAGGAAAACAGGCAACATAATGTTGGCAAAATTAGGGAACACATTCACACAAACATTGGATAACAAACCAATAACTTAGCAACTTCAAGATACTTCAATACAATAAAAAGCTTCATACCTTAAGTGAAAGACGAGACGAAGTTGAAGAAGACTTCAAACCTGGAAACCCTATATCATAAGCAATCGTCCCATCAGCTTTATACAACCCAAAGTTCCTTTCAGAAGTAGCACCTGTCTTTTGATTCTCAATAAACAAAGCAAAAATATACGCCTTCAACACAGATCTTGGCCTTCTTGGAGTCCCTTTTCGTTTCGAAAGCCGTTTACGCAAATTATAATTATAAGTCCTCGCATTCTCAAATGTCGCGGCACCTTCGTTTTCATCTCCATGAGAAGCCCATCCAGTTTCCGTCACTATAACTTCCATTTTACCAAATCCCGCATCTTCAAGTGCAGCATAAGCTGCATCAATCTGAGCATCAAGCATGTTATCATAATGAAGTTTTGATTTTTCATCATATATCCCATCGGTTGGATTGAATAGAGCATAGTTTATATCAATATGATCTGGATTACTCATGTAAGCCAAAAACGGATACGCGTTTAAACAAAACGGCGACCCGATTTGCGTGAATAGTTCTAGAAGCTTCTTCATGTGTTGAGAAACATCTTCTTTAAATACACATGAAGACGGCGGGTACGAGTTAGAAAACACAGCCTGTGAATGCGCAGTTGTTATCTGAACCACCCGATCCAGATTCAGTTTCCGTGTTGCGTTGTATATGTTTTTAACCGCACCGTATAACGCTGACTCGAGATCCAAATCACCGCTTCCAAGAACTTCATTTCCAACTGCGATTCCGACAATATGCGTGTTTGGAACGTATGCCTGCACGTTTTCTTTAACCCAATTTAGAGCATGGTCGGCATTGTTACTCATTTCTTTCACTAATCCATTATTAAGTCCAATCACTAAATCAAGACCACTTCCACTAAAAGCATCGAGAACACTATGATCAGCATCATATATTCTTACATTCTTTATTTTAGCAGCTTTGAGAAGCCTAACAACTTCATTAGGTGAAGGGATATTGTTAGCAAGTCTTCCATAGTTTATGCCATAAGTCCCTGTGAAAGCTTTAGCCATCACATTTCCTGAGAAAAATGGCAAAAAAATATAAGTAAAGTTCAAACCAGTTGTGAACTTGATTTGATGAAGAAATAAATAATACATAAATTAACGTCGTTTTACAAAAGCGTTTAAGGGGGGATTCAAGCTAGACACGGTTAGGGATTCTACAATAGATTTGAGTACAATTACACACATTCCACGTGGTGTTGTAAGAATCGCGATTAGTCACCAATTGATCATTAGTCGGTATCCTACCAATTCTATTTCACCTAATTGGACTAACAAATCGGTAATCGGTCAAAGCCGGTCCATATAAGCCCAAATTGTTAAAACTTTCGGACAAAACTGATCAAATTTCTGTCAAATTATGTCTAAAATGGTCAAAATCTGTTAAAATCGATCACAGCCGGCCAATATAAGCCCAAATTGTTAAAACTTTCGGACAAACCTGGTCAAATTTCGGCCAAAATATCTCAAACGGTCAAAATCTGTTAAAATCGGTCAAATCCTTTGAAGTATTTGAAATAATATACGTATTAATTCAATCCGATTCAGTGTTGTAGAATGCGCTAGCCGCTACTCGGGGGGGGGGGGGGGGTACCTACTAAGGCATAACCGGGATTAATCGGATTGGAACTTCATATGTAAGCTTTCACATATATTTATATGCATACAAATAAAGTATATAAATTATAGATAATTTTTACAATTTGAGTCATTTGGCCGATTTTGATTTTGGCAGAAGCTTTACCAAGTTTGACCAATTTTGCCCAATTTTTGGGTGATTTTGATCGTCCAATTAATGATCTGATTAGCTGAAATTTAATGGGTAATCCACCAATTGGTGATTACCTATTAATTGGCACCTAGGCGCGATTTTTACAACCATGATCCGATAAACAAGTTTGGAAAATCATATATGAAATTTTGAAAAATTGCATACACATTTCAATGCTATTAATCAGGTAGGGGTGTTGTTCAGGTTTTTTAATCGGGTTATTTGGGCTCGGGTCAAAACAAAACCCATAGTGCCTAGCGAGTTCTACAACACGGTAAATAAGTGAATTTCAAGCTAAATGTGAACTTAATTTGATGAAGAAATAAACCCTAACCTTAAGCCTCTCACAAAAACATAATTAACAAGTATACTACTACATAAATCAAACACAAAAATTACTAACACATTAATAAAAGAACAATTCAAGCTTAACACAGCTAAATTTCACTATTACAGTACAATTACACACATTCCAGCTGTGTGCATGTATAACCATAATCACAAAAAAAAGAACACAAAACGAGCGATTAAACTCTTATCATGTTAATTGAACCAAAATCACAAATAATCACTTAACAGTACTAACCTATTACAGTCGATATCACCGATATACCACCGATGGTGATATATCGGTTATCAATTAGTCCCTTGGTAAAGTATCAGTCAAAATATCGGTAAGAATATTGGTACGGATCATACATATCGACCGAGATATTCCCGTTTCGAGTCTCACTTTTCAATTTTTAATGTTCAATGTTATTTTTTTAAGTCTTAATCAGTTCCTACTTGCTAGGATTGTTAGTGTTTTACAAGTTGCAAAAGGTTAATTTGTTAAAATTACCAATATCTCACCGTGATAACCAATATTTCAAATATCGGTCAACAGATATCCAAATTAACTTCTTAGCTCCAAAATATACAAAAATAAATTAAAATGCATACAAATTAATAATAATAATAATAATAACGAATCATAAGTCAAAAAGATTGATTGAACCAAAACTACAATTAATCACAAAAAAGAACACAAAACAAGAAATTAAACTCGTACCGTGTTAATTGAACCAAAATCACAAATAATCACTTAACAGTACTAACCTATGCAGTCGATATCACCGATATATCGGTTATCGGTCCCTTTGGTAAAGCATCGGTCAAAAATATCGGTAAGAATGCTGGGACGGATCATACACATCGACTGAGATATTCCCGTTTCAAGTCTTAATTATCAATTTTTAATGTTCAATGTTAGCGTTTTAAGTCTTAATCATTCCCAACTTGCTAGGATTGTTAGTGTTTTGGAAGTTGCAAAAGGTTAATTTGTTAAAAGTGTCAATATCTCACCCCGATAACCAATATTTCAAATATCCGTCAACCGATATCAGAATTAACTTCTTAGCTCCAAAATATACAAAAATAAATTAAAATGCATACAAATTAATAATAATAATAACAATAAAACAATAATAATAATAATAATAATAATAATAATTATTATTATTATTATTATTATTATTATTATTATTATTATTATTATTACAACAATAATAACGAATCGTAAGTCAAAAAGATTGACTGAACCAAAACTATAATTAATCAATAAATTAAAATGCATACAAATTAATAATAATAATAATAACAATAAAACAATAATAATAATTATTATTATTACAACAATAATAACGAATCGTAAGTCAAAAAGATTGACTGAACCAAAACTACAATTAATCACTAGTTGTACCAGTAAACTAGGGTTCAATAATTACCTTTTTGAATATTAATAACCAAAAGCAAAAACACACATCCAGTAACCGATCGATCAATCTTCATATTAGCGTCAATAAGACAATCGCATCGCCGTTGATTTCAATCCTCCAGCTTAATAAGTCGAATTAACTGATCAATTTCTGAAGCTAAAATTGGCTCCACCTTTATCAATAGATGAATCTATTTATGTATATATATAGGGCTCACTCTCTGAAGTAGTACGTGGTCAAGGTTGTTGTTATGAGTTAGGTTTCCGGTGGCGGTAGTGACGGCGGAGGACGGTAGCGAAGCGCGTAGATGGTTTTCAATTTTGAGTCAATGCTGAGTGGGATTCTGTTATTAACAGGGGATATTTATAATGGTTGTGGAGTTTTACTTTGGTGTTAACTTTAGAGAGTTTTTTTTAACGAGAAACGAATAAAATTCGGTTATTTGGGGTAACGCAATGAAAAGACCGACAAATATGAAAGACTGACAAATAAAATTCGGTCATTATTACTTTTATGAAAGGTGACCTCGTATGTATAGAGGTTAGTTATTATTATTACTTTTATGAAAGACTGACAAATAAAATTCGGCTACTCAGAGTTACCTAGTGGCAAAAGGCTACCTCAGGTGTCCGCGATCGCAGACAACGTTATGTAGCTCAAGCCATCCATCTTTTGTTCTGGAGAAAGCTCATTGTTCGAAAGCTCACTACGGTAAACCCTATTGAAAATGGATTTGAACTTGAGCCCTAACAATCTCTAGCCTAAGTCATCATTTCCCCAGGTCAATTGAGCCATAGCTCATTGACATAATATTTTGTACCTTTTTTTTAAAAGAAGAAATTTCTTTTAAGCATTGTCAACCCAGATTTAAAAAAATTTTCTTTCCAATAGAGCACCATCTCATTTATCTAATATTTTGTACTTAGATTTTGAAAATGGATTATTTAGTAAAACAAATACTAAATAAAATAAAAGCGTGTTTTTTTCTTATTGCTTTTCAATACAATTCTTTTTATAAGAATGCACTTTTCTTCCTACGGTCATCTACACATTATTTTATGTTAATTTTAATTAGAAAATTAACGTTATTTGTTGATTAGGGGCATTAGGACACAAGTATGCTAAGTATTAACTTGCCAATTGATTTTTTTTGTCACGATTATTTTATTTTCGTCGACGCTAGTTCCAATTTTCATTTTGGTTGACAACGGTCCTAACTTTAATATTTGTTTCTTCCACCAGTCCGCAACTAACGGAGTACTAACTCCATTAAGTATTTGCTTATGTGTCCATCTGAGTTGTCAAAAAAATATTACATGGCACCCAACGTGGATATGGTATTATACTTAACATATTACATTCATAATTCATCCCTAATTCTACAAAGGCACACCCAAATCAAAATCCCCAATTTATCTCAAGAACCTTAATTGAATCATCGAATCATTTACGATGTTTGACCATCATCACCGTCATCGTTCAACTTCCTCCGCTGCATCGGCGTTCAACTCCGATGTCGCCGTCCTCCGGTCCGGATGACGTCATTCGTTAGGGCATTCTTTTCCGACGAAACGAACGAGGTTACGATTAACGGTGAGAAGGTTGTGAATAAAATTCCGATATGTACTGCAGATGAGTTGCATGCGCTTGATAGTTCGGATTGGAGGCTGGCGTAATGGCGGTTTTGTTTGAGTTCGAAGGTAGTTTGTTGACGGAGATTGAATTCGGTTGTGTATTGGTTTTGGTTTAGGTTTATTATGCATGTTTGATGATCGGAATGTGTGGATTTGTTGATCGGATGTGTGTATTTATTTAGGATGATGAATGATTCAATTAGGGTTCTTGAGATAAATTGGGGATTTTGATTATGAATGTAATATGTTAAGTATAATATCATATCCACGTTGGCTACCATGTAATATTTTTTTTTGACAACTCAGATGGACACATCAGCAAATATTTAATGGAGTTAGTACTCCGTCAGTCGTAGACTGGTGGAAGAAACGAATGTTAAAGTTGGGATCATTGTCAGCCAAAATGAAAGTTGAGACCAGCGCGACCAAAATGAAATAATGGGCCAACAAAACCAATTTTCCTTATTATTATTATTATAAAACACAGCTGTGTGATGACCGTCGTTTGAGTCATGCAAAAACCTAATTAACCTAAGCAGCAAGGGTAAGTCAGGTATCGTATCCACCAGGAGTATGTGGTCAGTGTGAAGTGAAATCAATTCCTAAACTTATGAAGTAATTCAATTAAAGTGCTGATCACACTAGCAAACGGTTTATATGTTATAACAAGCAACCAAGTAATCACGTATTCAATCAATTAACAAATACAAATCACACCCTGGAATCCAAGTAATTAACCTAACAGCAAACTCATGCAACTTAACAGATTAACAATCACTGATCAATACCGATTGACTAACTAGATAAACCTTAGGCATCAACTCTTACTAACACACGGCACTGGTTATCAAACAGTCCCTGCCAGTGTGACTCAACTAAGAGAAAGCGTATGCTTCATCACATTCAACTAGTCAAAGCAATCCTATAAGCAATTATCATAGCAACTGGCACAATAATCGTTCTGATCGAAATAAACCTAAACCGACTGAGTGCACAATAATACTAGACATCAATACTCATAAATTAATCAAAGATCATTACAATCAATTCGTTCTAAATACATGAGAAAAACTGAAAGATACAATACTCTACATCCCGGGTATGACTCAAAGAAACTAGCCGCGCATCGGCATCTCTCGGGCCTCGGTTATGATCTGGTAGGCCATATAAGACACTTAGAGATGATTGGGGATGATCGGGACTTGCTCTTCTGCTCTGGAAATCGCCTGGAAGGTCAAGAATGGCGTCTAGGGTCGTCAAGAACGTAATATAAAACAAACCCTAACTTTCACGATTCTGGGGACCATCGCGTAGCGTGATGGCCTCCTCTCCTGGTCCATCGCGCTACGCGATGGACCAAAGTCAACGCAGGAACTTACAGGGCATCGCGTAGCGCGATGCCCCACCTTCAACACCCATCGTGCTACACGATGGGCCTCTTTTCTTAGCAACTTCGTTTAACTGTCTCGGTAAGCGTGCTGGACATCCCGGGTCTTCATTCCTTGCTCATACAGGTCCAAATTAAGCGCGTTAAGTACCTGTGACCTGAAACACAATAAACATGTATGAAGTACCAAAGTTCCTAAAATAAACGAGTAAAACAAATACGTTAACCCAAATAAATATGTACAAATAAACCGAACATCACATCCCCACACTTATCTTTTGCTTGCCCTCAAGCAAACTCTAAAGTAAACATTAACCGCCATCATAGGTCAACCAATTATCACCATTAATACTAGTAAGCTTTAAGGTCATACCCGGTTTCCCAGACTGACACTTTCTAGATTGACAACCCACAAATAAAGTTAATGCCACCATAAAACTATAGAATCGCCCAGACAAGTGTACTTTGTTTTCGGTTAGGGCATACATGTTCATACCCCTCACACTATCAACACTCCACTCGGTTCAATATCTGGAATAGCAAAAGATGTGCCAGTATATGTCTCTGCCCTCAATATACCTAATATGAGTTACAACTTAATATGCTTGCAGGTCAGTTTTATCTCCACCCATTAACCACCGGTTGCATAAAGACTCGGACTAAGGTTTTGCTGAGGCTTAGGTTTGGGTGCGGATTAGGCTTACTTAGTGACTCAGGTGGATGAAACCCTGTTAAACAAACCAATATACAGACTCACGAATACAAACGAACTAATTACATAATCAACTGCTATTTACAACTGAAATACTAACTGAAGCTTATTTTTGTCTTTTTCCTGATTTTGCTTTTTTTTTTTTTTTGCATTAATACTAACTGAAATGACTAATAATTACAACTCAGAACTTAACAATTTTACAACTCGTCTGACTAAATACAACTCGATATATATACAACTCGATAACGAACTGGATTTCATCACACGGGTAAAAATAAAATAAAGGCCAATGCTGAAATGGTATGTAATGTTCAGTTTAATAAACGAAAAAGGAATATGGTCCAAACGGGCTCCTAGGGGATAATGTCGGGTAAGGAATTTATTTAGTGAGGAAAATATGTACGGAATGGGTTTTCTAAAGTCCTAATCTCCATACATGTGGTGGTATTAAGATCTCGAAAAGCATGTGACAAGCAAGTTCTAATTCTGTAAAACATACCGATTTCCTTCAATAAATGCCATGACATATTTTATATCTATTATATAATATGTGTATTAAGTATAGGGGCTAATCTCACAATATGTCTGGAAATATGGGCTACCGATATAAAACATGTATACCCGTCCCCTTGACTCGTTATCCCGGCCTAAACGATTCCATTTTCAAACTTCTCATTTTTAAAAACATTTGTCGGGAAAACTATCGAGAAGCTGAAAAACCAACCATGACCAAAAACCTCTAACTTGGAATTAATAGCAATAAGTGACAGTTAATAACTTAAGTTTCTGAATACTGTTCGAGGTACTATCGGGCTAAAGATTTTCAATTGTCCCCCATCCCCACACTTGAGGTTGACATTGTCCTCAATGTTAAAATAATAATAAAACAATTAATAATCATTTGGGGGACGGGGTTGAACTGACAGTTTTACTACTTAAAAACCCGGGGAACAAATGTGATGAACTAATGCAAATATACAAGTACAATTCTAAAAACTAAAATAAAAATAACAAAATAGTTTATGAAACCGAAATCACCTGATAAAAAAAACAATGCAATGCGAAACTCGGCCCACAACTCTCAACACACTCGTGACACATGTATCCATCACTGACCAATTCTGTCTAACCAAATCTGCACAACTCTCGAGACATGTATAAGCAATCACTCACAAGTATAAGACTTAGGTCTTTCGAGAGTTAAAATTATTATTATATTATAAAATCATTACCGAGCCAAGTTAGTCAATTTCATAAAAAAATTTGTTAATTAATTAGCAATAATAAAAGACCAAACTCACTTTCGTAGGAATCACGGTTGCATTTAGCGTATGCAACAAGCCCTTTAAACCCCCCGGTAGCCCGGGTGGACGAGTGAGGTCTCGTAAGGGTTTATAGTGAACACACCCACAAAGTTCCAAAAGAAACGCAAACAAATATACAAATATACAGATCAAATACAGCAGACAAGGTGGGAGAGCTGTTATATATAAATATTATTATATTATTATTACTTACTTATTTTAAATATTTTTTTAGAGATCCGAGGACCCATCGCGTAGCGCGATGGGTCAGGTAAGCACACGTCGCGCTACGCGACCCAATTAATTCAAATTAGGGTTTGGACCCCATCGCGTAGCGCGATGGGTTGGTCATGGCGTCATCGCGCTACGCGATGACGTCAGATGTCTAGGAATTCCCAGCCACCATCGCGTAGCGCGATGGTGAGCTGTCCAAGGCCATCGCGTAGCGCGATGGTCCCCAGTGAACAGAAATTTTTTGCCGAATTGGGGTCGAGCATTTTCCGACCCAGTCACTTTTCGACATCTCGACAACACCCTGAACATGCTTCCGAAGTCGGAATTTGCAATACTTACCTGGAAAGCCGTGAAATTAACCAATTACTTACCGAACCTCCAAGACGCACACTGCATCAAAAGCCTCCCCACACTTGAGATATGCTGCACAGAACTCGAGACCAAAGTCAAACAACGACACAACGAAAAGAAAATAAAATGGAACACACTTACAAACCTCGGGTTGCCTCTCGCTCAGCACTGAATTGCGTGTCTACAGCTCGACAATGCCTCGAATGCTTCAAGTAGCTTCATAAACCGGTGAGGTCACCATAGAACTCACTGATTTTTTTCCTCTCCTTCCTTTCCTCTCACTGCTACCCTTCAGGTCGTTCCTGTCAGTTACAAAACTTCCCTCTCTTGTATGATTTGTGCACGATGGTACGCACTTGTCAACAAGAGGGTTAGTAGCATTTTCAAACAATAATAACCGCTTAACACGGTTCCCACACTTAATGCCCAAAAATCCCCCAGCACAATCAATTACCGCATGTGCTGTGGCAAGGAACGGCCTGCCCATATGACTTCAGATTGTTTAATATTACCCTTAGCATAATCAAGTACCAGGAAGTCAACTGGGTAGCTAAAATCGTCCACTTGAACCATTACATTAGTGACCCAGCCCCGGGGGTGTGTATGAGTTTGATTCGCCAACACCACGGTGGTGTTTACACTCTCTAACTGGCCAAACTCATACTGATCATATAAACTGTCAGGCATGACACTAACACATGCTCCAAGATCTAGAAGTGCCCGATCAGTTTTGCAATCTCCAATTTGAATTGATAAAAGTGGCACTCCCAAGTCTTGGAGTTTACTTGAGGTGGTATTATCCTCCACCTCCTCATCATCCGTGTTGGTCAATTTGGTATTTAAACATTTTTCACAAATGCAATTTTCACAAAAGGTTAATTCATTAGAGCTCGATTTCAATTCATTTTGAGAAATTGTTTCCTTTTGACCAACACATTCATTCTCATCATTAACATCATTCACCACCACCTCAACAAACTGCGGTGGTGACTCAACTTCAACACAAGTAATTTCAAAATGAGGTACAAGACTTACCGCGTTGATGTGCACACTGTTACTCTTCTTCGAGCTTGAGCTGGCATGTTGCGGGTTTACTGTGGTATCGCTTGGTAGCTGACCCGCGTTCTTCTGAAATCTCGCCACGTCTGCTGCGAACTGACCAATCTGCTTAGACATCTCTTCTGCTGACTTGTCTCTCAACTCGAACTGTCTATGCGTTTCCTTCTGATTATCAGTCACGAGCTACAACAACGCATCGAGTTTCGAATGAATTGACTCGTCTGAATTTCCTGAACTACCCTTCTACTGGTCCTGATTCTGATTACCCGACGAACTGTTACCCCGGTAACCATCTCTGTTATATCCCTGACTGTTATACTGACTGTTTGAACCACCATGACGGTAGCTCTCTGCAACTTATGGCCTATGAGTCAAGTTCTGCTGCAACTTATAAACTAAAGTTGAGTATGGCCTATGAGCCAAGTTCTGCGGCAACTTATAAACTAAAGTTGAGTATGGCCTATGAGCCAAGTTCTGCTGCAACTTATAAACTAAAGTTGAGTATGGCCTATGAGCCAAGTTCTGCTGCAACTTATAAACTAAAGTTAAGTATGGCCTATGAGCCAAGTTCTGCTGCAACTTATTAAACGAACTAACTTGATTATGGCATGAATGTTAAGAAAATAATGTGATTATGCGCATTGTGGGCGGATGGGGAGCCACAGTGTTTGGTGATACGTGATAAATACTATATGTGTATATGTGTCTATATACATGCTATGTGATTAGGCGTAGGAAATACTATGTGTAGAATATACTAATTATTTGCGTGTACACTATATAATGTTTGAGTTTACGTGGAATCGTTGTGGGCGGAAGGGGGACCACAGTGGTTGATGTTAACGCGGAACCGTTGTGGGCGGAAGGGGGGCCACAGTGGTTGAGTTTATGTGGAACCGTTATGGGAGGAAGGGGGTCCACAGTGGTTGGTTAAACATGGAAATTGGAAACACGTAGTACGAACAAACAATCACGATTTTACCAAAATTTCGAATTCATATTATAAACTTACATGTGTGCATATGCACACACAAGGATACGACTGTACATATTTATACAAACGTAAATACATATTTTTACATACGCGCGTACTTACAAACTATGAATGTGTGGTACGCAGAACTGATTTTGTTAAACTTATGAAACTCACCAACTATTCGTAGTTGACCGTTTTTTTTAAACATGCTTTTCAGCTAATCAGAAAGGTGGAATAGATTGCTTATGTGTTACGTGTTGGGATTGTGATCGATGCTATGAGCATTCGAGTATGCAGTGTAGTAGTTAACGGACTTGTTTGATTGAATCACTTAGTTTGTAAAAGATGTTAGAACGATGTAATATATTGTAAATTAGTTAGTAATTTTTTTTTATGAACAATGTATTTGATACCAGTTGTATCTGTTGCATTTCCGTTTTACGCTTCCGCAGACCGCTCAACGGGGTGTGACAGAAGTTGGTATCAGAGCCATTGGTTATAAAGGATTAGGTTATCCCTTAGGATACCTGTAATATAACCATAGGCTCGATTATATCTGGGAAACTTAATAACGAGTAACGATAGATACTGATGGATACCAGGATGAACTTGTAGGGCAAGTAAGTTATTATGGTTCGGAACGTAATAACAGACTTGCTTGTATGAGGGAATTCGAGGAGACATCGCGGAACATATTGATAGGTGAAAATGGCAACATACGTGCATAAAGGTCATGTGGAGTATATATGAAACGTGCATACGTGCTTATCTGAGACGAGGTATAGGGATATGTGTACGTACGGTACTACCGATGATATTGAATCTTATCGTAACGAATATTATATTCGGTTATAATCAATATTAATTCCTATTATGATTAAAATTATATCGTATCAAAATTTATATTATATTTTTTTATAATTAATATTATACCTGTTCGTAACAAATAAAATATTTAATTTCGGTACTAATTAATAATAACCTTTTCGCTGATCTAAACTACCGAAAAATGTTTTCTTCTGATTAATGATTGCACCGAAAGATGTCGAGATCGGGTAGCT